>NW_024499240.1:12298698-12477828 GCF_017590055.1 Onychostruthus taczanowskii | reverse complement strand
GGAGCGGGAGGGCGGCCGGGCCGGCGCCTCAACCTGGCCGCCGCCGGCGCCAGGGGGCGGCCGCCATGTTGGGGAGGTCAGGCGGCCGCCGGGCCGAGGGGCCCGCCCGCCATGTCGCGGCTGGCGGGGGAGGCGTGTCCGCCATGATGGGGAGGGCGCAGCGCCGGGGCCGTGAGGGGGCTCGGCCCCGCGGCGCTCGGGCGGGCCCGAGGGCACATCGAGCCCCGCCAGAGCCAGCCGGCCCCACACCTGGCCGAAAATAGACCCGCACACCCCGCCGGGCACGGACCCTGCCCTGGGGGGAGCGGTTCAGTGATAAACGCCCATAAAGCTGCAGGCACTCACCACCTAAAAAGCGCTGGTGGGGATTTGGTTTTGTTTGTTTGTTTTTCCTTTTTTGTGGGTTGTGTTTGTTTGCTTTAATTCGGGTACTTCTAACACCTTACCACCGCTGTCTTTACGCTCAGCGCTGCATTTTAGTCCCTGTGGGGCTGCTGCCCCAGCCGGCTGCAGGGCACAGCCAGCACGGCGGGTGGGGCTCACCAAAAAAAAAACCAAACAAACAAAAAAAACCCAAACAAACAAAAAAATTACTGTGGTGGTTTATTTTGCTCCCCCACCTTCCGCGAATCTACAGAGAAAGCAAAATCAGCTTTCTAGGGCAAAGGGTATTTATGAGGGAAGTACGAAATACTTGTATTTTCATCTTCACTGCAAAATACTTAAGCCGCCCCGGCTCCCCCAAAAGAAACAAAATTTACTCAGTTTTCCACTGTATTTGTACCATTTTTATTTGTAAAAATAACCATCTGAATGCATTGCAAGAGTAGTTTACAGTTAGGGTTCTTTATTACATTAATACAGCATTCAGTAGTTTAAAAAGTTACTAAACTGTGCTTGAGAAGATTCGGGTTGAATTCCAAGTCATTCAATGAATTAAGTTTTTTTTCCTCATTTCATATGTGACATTTACCCAAGTCCTTAAACTTCAATTTACAAAAGCAAACAATACTGACAAAACCCCACCGAAACCATCAAACAATGCTTTATATAGTTTATTACAAATGTTATGCAAAATATAACACTGGCACCAGATGCGTATCACCATGGTTTGTAAAGATATATTGCACATGCTAAAGCATAAAATATAAGACAAAACCTAAAAAACATAAGATATTGGCTTTAATATGTAGATCACTGCATACGAAATGCATAAAATTACATTTTATACACACACTCAAGATTGTCACTAGTTTGAAACGCCCTTTCCTATAACACTGACCTAAGTTTACTTTTTGTGTAATAAGAAAGCATTTTCAGCACTGCGAAAATTATACATTATTCCTATAGAAATTTAGCATATTAATTTTCATTTCAATGCAGGTAGAACATATGAAAAGAAGAAACACTTTATACATTCAAAGAAGGTCTGAAATGAAAATTTACCGGTAATATATTGCTTTTATAACACTCAAATGAAAAAAAAAAGACAAGTTTCACAAAACATTTCCATTATACACAAATATAAAAAGGCACTCTAATATTTCTTACATGACTAAGAATAAAAATCACAATTTTTTTTTTAAATCATCCTCAAATACATAACCAAGTTTCTCAACAGTACAATGGATAAACAATTCATTTCATGTGTTTGTTCCAATTCAATAACCTGGCAGTTGCTGACTGCATAAAAGTACCAAACACATTATGGTGCCCTTTTAGTAGCGATGAACAGAAATCCCCTGAGCTATTTCACAGCTATTTCAGGCAGTCCGGAGGGTTGTAACTCAGTATTTATGAGAGAGACTTGGGAGCCCGTCCTGCTCTGGATTCCACCTGCAGCTGTGGTTAAAATACAGGATGAAGCGATCCTGCCAAGACACCTGGGCAGGGAGCTGTCCCTCCCCACGTGCCCTCTGCTGGGTGCAGACACAGAAGCTGTCCACCTGCTGTAAGTTGCAGGATCCAGGGTTAAGTGCAACGATTCTGTATGATTACTCTTGTAAGGAGTCCACAGAAAGGCAAGGAGATTATTCACAAGAGTAACATTACTCGCATGCTTATACACCTGCCCTACACTACACACTGCTTCCTACATGTGATAAATTACAGTGCTAGCATACAAAAAAAAAGGGATTCTGGTAACTCACAAGAGATGTGGGAGAGGCCAACACTGAGCACTTCCGAGTGTCTCACTCGTGGCAGTTTTCCTCGTAATCCCAGCGCCCTCAAAACACGACCTGTGCAGTGCCCTGGAGGTAAGCACAGCTTATGATCCTGTGCTTTTTGGAATGCTGCATCCTGGCAGCATTGTGGGGTTTCATGGCTAAAGGTTGGATTTGGCTCCTGGAAGGACCAGCGTGACTCAGAAATAAATCACCTGTGCTTCTGGGATGCACTGAGAGGCAGCAGCTGTTGTACCACACAATTAGCAGCGTTAGGAGGTATCGCAATTAGAAAAAGTTTTGGTAACTGTATGGGCAGCAGGTGAAAATACTGAAACTTTTTAAATGGCTGCTTCAAATAATACAACAACTTTTTATAAAGAGGGCTGGTTTTCTCTTAATGAAGCACTGTCATGTAGGATAGCATCATTTGCTGTATTTCAGGGTGAGACTTACAACTAATCCTGCCAAGGAGCCTGCCTACATTTCTGCTTAAAATAAGATTAAAATGCTGATTCTGCTGTTAGACAGGTGGCAGCTATTTCCCATATGTTTGTTTTCAATGCCATCCTTCTACATTAAAAACCCCAAAGTTTGGGATTACTATTAATTTTGGAACAGGCACCACTGAAAATTTTAAAAATTGCGCTCGCCTCTTATTTGCAGTGTTTTAAGTAAGGTGGTTATTGCTATTCTGCAACTTCTAAAAGCAAAAATGCTGAGAAAAACCAATTAAAATGTTATTTGGTGCTATTTCTGAGGAGAAAACCAAGGTTTCAGGTTCTCTGTCATTCTACTGTAGAAACTACAGAGTTGAGAGAAAAGGGGGCTTTTTAGTTGTAAACTTTGGAAGATTGCTAACGTTCAAGGAAAAAATACTCAATTTTAGTAAGGCAAAATAAACTTAATATACCAATTTTTTTTTAGTAATTAAAGAACTGAAATCTGCCAGTAGATTTTCAACAGTCCAGCAGAACAGGGCTAAAAACTGCAATAAAAATTCAAATCCTTACTTTTCCTTTACTCTGCCAAAAGCGAGCACCGAGGAAGCTCATCTCACCCTCCCAGCAGACACAGGCGTGAGACAAGCCGAGTGTGAATGACAGGAACAGGAATGCCTGACTCCATGCTCTGCCACAGCTGTGTGGGTTTTCTCACCTGTCTGGCAAGGGGCTGGATCCTTCTTAAGCTCTTAAACAAAGGAAGGTGTTTTCTTTCAGCTTTTTCCCCAACACAGACAGTGGACCTTTGCATTCCATACAAGATGGGCACTCTCCCAGTGTGCATCCACCCTTCCTCTTGCTCCTCAGGCCCTCAATCTTGCCAGATTCACATTTCATTTCAGTAGGCATGAATGCTAACTAGGAGAACAAGCCATAGTGATTTTTTCCTGGGCATTTGTTTCGTTTCAAATAAATAGAAACACATTTACATTAAAAGTATATGAACATATTCTTAAGTCTAGGAAAAAAACCCACCTGTGGTCAACACATTATCAGTTAAAAATGTCAACTTGAAATCTGTGTCATAAAATGTAAAATTCACCCAAGACTACTTTGACCTCAAAAGTTTATATTTTTATCATTTAGAAAAAACTACTTCATTATGTCACTCACATATGAACAAAAAAATAAAAGTAGCAAAGTCTTCAATTGAATTACTGAAGCATTTTGGTCCTCTTGGTACAGCTGGTTAGTTCATGATAGTTTTTTGTTTGTGTTTTTTGTTTTTGTTTACAAAGTCTCATTCTTCCTTTTGTACATCTGTTGCAGAGGAGGGTCGGGGTCCATTTGACCTAGAAACTTTGGCAGAAGGAGTAAACATATTCACAAAGTTGACACTGCTTTAAAAGCTGGTGACAAAAGGCTTTTTAGCATCTATCTCTGTGTCCCCTACACGGTACACTGCTATGTTTCTGGTGTTTGGTATTTCACCTTTTGGTGTTACGCTTTCATTGCTTTACCTTTGCTCTGTTAATCCAAACACTGGCAAAACTATTTTAAAATTCAATACTGTTCACAGTAAAAATAAATTATGTAACCATAGAAAAGGAAAAAAGCGCCATTTAAGTTGGCAAATCATTATAAACTTTTACGTACACCTTTGTCTACACCTGATTTCTCTCCCTCTCCCTTTTTTTTCTGGTACTGGATTCATGATTCATGGCTCAGGAGACAGAAACATCTAATGACCCTAATTCTGTAGTGCAAATAAACATTTGTGCTGAATTGAAAAAAAATAAGGGCCAACTGATTAGCATTTTACAGAAGTGATGTTCATGGGAAAATATGGTGAGATGAGCTGAATTTGGCCTTTAGAGTTAACAACTCCATTTTTCTAATTGTGTACTGCAAATAAGAACTGTAAAAAAGTGCCTTCTGTACATTTAAGTGCTTAATACAGGCAGAATGTAAAAGGTTTCATTTCCTGTAGAAAACTAATACAGGCAGTTTTAAGATTACAACTTTACCTTTGGTTCTTGTAAAAAAATTATCTAATTAACAGAGCCCCTGGAAGCAGGAAACAGACAAACACAGGAAAGGGGTGATGCTCAAATCTGATGCTCAAAGGCTATGCTGGAAATAGGATTGTGCACTAAAGGTGCAACTAAAACATGAAAGAACAAGCAGTTCCCTGTTTATTTGTGCTGTCAAAAAGAAAAAAGGCATTTTCTCTTTTTCTACTTAAAATAAGAGGTAGAGACTCTTCACAGGGGCACTTTGGGCCTAAAGAAAACATCAGGAAACTGAAAAGCTGCGGAACTCTAATAGGAATATGTTCCAGTAAATCCCTCTAATTTTGTTATTTAAAGGCTTGATTCTCATCAGCACTACAAATCTTTCAATACCTACTTGTCAAGAATAATAGTTAAGAATTTAACTGTGGGATTTAAACTGTTTAAAAAGACAAAAATTAAAGCTGAAACGAAAAAATAACGAAAAAGTTTTCGAATACCAATGAGTCAAAATGTTTCAGAATCCGAATCGTTTTCATTGTACCCATCCTCTGTTCCTACGTTATTACTCAAGGGCTTATCGTAAGAGTTAACGCTGCCCACAGCGGAGCCATCGCAGAGGTGTGTCCTGCCCAAATTGTCTTTTTTAAAACAAGTGAAGTTGAAAGCCGTCACTGAACTGGAGGGAGAAAAAGGCATCATGGTAGCCAAAATGAGTGCCAGGCAGTCAGCCACGTCTTTGTTAGGAGCACAAGCCAGGGCTGGCGTATGACCTGGGCACAAACGCAGACAAGGCAATGGTTAGTACTGAGGGCACCTGGGGCACCCGGCATTCCTCAGGTACATCTCTAGGGACACCGTGGGGACGTGGATGGGGTTACACATGCCAGGCGTGTTACTCACTCACACGGGACATGCTGGGAGAGACGCTGGGGGCACCGCAATCACCGGGACCACGACAAGCACTGCTTGTGTGAAACCAGGCAGCAAACACTGTGCCAGTTCAATCAAAGCACTCGCTAAACACGGCTCTACAGCACAGACAGCGTGGCCAGAACACAGGGACTACGGCAACAGGGACAGAAACTGGCATCGGTTTCTGTGTATGAACGAGCCTCATTCTGAGAACAACAGCTTTCATTAAACATGAAAGATATTAGTTGTAAACCTTCTGATTTAATAAGCAAACAATTTTAAAGATTGATCAGTTGAGTATCTAACTTGGCAAGTAGTTTATTCAGGAATGATATTATAAAATAATTAGACCGGTGCAGGGGGTACATGGATAGCAGGTGTGACTGGATGTTTAGGTACCCAACTAAACATGGATGTTTAGTTGCCCAAATGTACATTGTGTTAGAAGAACATTAGCTGTATTCGCAAGCATGGCATACACTTCAAATACTAATAAGCTAAGATAATACTAAGAGCTAAGAAGACTCCAATGTCAGTCAAACAAAGGACTGGGGAGCTATTAGAAGCTTGTCTTCACTGCAGTTTAACTTGGGTCCTGTCCAAGCACTGCCCTAAAGCAGCTCTTCATGTACGTGAGCCCTGGAAGCCAGTGTGCTCATTACACTTACTGTCTGTACATTTTACACGCTGCTGTGCAGAACTCCAGCCCTTTCCAACAAATCCTCCTTTTATGCTAAGAGCTGAAAAATTCTTCTGCAGATGGTTAAATCTTCAGCACTGCAGCAATAGTAAGGTGAGGCAGTAGCCACTTCTGGTACCTACTGCCTCAAGGAAGCCAAGATCTGCAGCACAGACAAACTTGGTAGGCAAAAAGTGAATAGTTTTGTTGCAAAATACCCACATTTTAAGCACTGACTGCAGTCACTGCATTTCCTCTACCATGTTAGTTCCATGTGTTCCAAGTGTAATTATTCTTTAGATCTGTAAGTATGCTAAGATTCTACTTGAACATCTCTCTTTTAAAAGGTGTATGCTGTTCCTAGAAAAACTAAATGTGTATAAAATTTAAACTTAATTGTCTTTTGTTACATACAAATTACCTGGACCTGTATGTACTATTTTAAAGATAAAATCTGTTGGTAGAAGATAGTCTGATTAATTTTTCTGTCCTCTATCTCTAAAGTGAGGTTAGGGTCAGTGACTTCTGTGGAACTCAGTCATGCAAGTATAGCTAAGTAGCATTTGGCTTGTAGTAAATACCACTCAGTTCTTTTCATCCACAGATCTCAAATGTCTTGAAATGATGGGTGAGAAGTTACTTCATTTAGTGTCACTTTACAGATATGGGAAGATGGAATTGTTACATTAATGCCATTAAGTTAGTATTGTAACTATTTCAACTTATTGCAGGAAGATATTTTTTAAAACTATAATTGTAGGATCACATCCCTCTCTAGTTCCTTATAATTTTTAGGGAAGGGCTTCATTGAAGTCTGAAATAAAATTATTTAATTTAGTAAGCAATTCTGTATTTTTATGAGACAACAGTAATTTAATTGCATCTTGTCAGATAATTGGCAAGCACAAGGTTTGATCTCAGAATGAGCTGGGACACACTCAAACATATGTTGATGGTTTTCTTCCTACCCATTAAAACATGCGCTGATTGAATGCAAATTCCTTAATTCTTCTGCAAGGCGTCAGAATTATCCGGTGCCACTTGCATGTTTAGGAAATTCAAGTTACCAGTGCACTCAGGCATTAAAAAAGTCTAGCTGTTGACAGTACATGCAAAATGAACAGTAAAAGGGACCACTGTGATGTTTAAAGTAGATTCTTGTACTAAAGAAAGTGTATCTTTTATTGTTTTTTTAAATAGGTACTCACACAACTCACTGTCTGTCCTTGGAAGGATAAAAGCATCAATGAAGTCTATCATCACCTTTTAAGTCTATTGCTTCAGTTGTAAAATTACCTCTTGGGTCCTACTGAAGACTGTCTAAGTGTATAACTTACTTACCATTTTCATCTACTGCCAAGACACAGGCCCCTTTGGACAGCAACTCCTCAACCACCATCTTTAGGCCATTTCGTGCAGCAATATGAAGAGGTCTACAAAAACACAACAACTAAATTCAACTTCAGTTTACAACAGATTTTCTGAAAAAAGTCAGGCAATGCTTAAAGCATACCCAGCATCTGAAACAGAATGGTTTCCTTCCTTGGATCATTAGAATTGTATCATAGACACTAAATTTTATTGCAGCCTTTGAAGTAATTGTCATGTTCCAGACCTATAAAACAAGAACTTTTTTGTGCAAGCACACAAAGACTGCTTAAAACTTTCCAGCCTAAATACTTTCTTTAAAAGTTTCTCATTTTTGCACTGTTTGCAGCACACAATTGATGTTTAAAAGGAAAAGGAATCCAAGACTGAAGAAACGCCTGTGATCTGTCCTTAATTGTGGCTGCTACAGGCTGCTCAATATCATTGTATTGCCTTTTTATCTTTGAATACTCAATTGCTAATCTCTGTTACTGCAGAGCAGCTGGAAATTAAAAATAGCCAATGGTTTGTTCCTTTCCTGGCCCAACACCCAATGCTCTGGTTTGGGAACAGCTAGCAGGACAAGAAAAAACATTTTCATGTTGGAAGAGAGAGGAAAAAAGGGCTAAGATGGAATAAATTCTTCTGCAAGCTCTAGGTGATCTGCCACTTGAACTGAATCTCCTGTGGTGGGATTCCCCCATGCCAACAGAGAGTTGCAGCTGATAACATATGCTATGGACAGAAGTTCCACATAAAATATCACCTAAAAAAAACCTTCAGAAAAGTAAATGTACCACCTTAAGTCTAAGTAAGTCTAAATAAATTATTTAAATTTAGGGTGAAGCTCACTAGAAATGCCAGATGTATACTTACACATTCACATGATTAATAAACATTTTGATATAGTCTTCAAATAAATGACCTCATATAATTTTTCCACCAGATTATGCACAGAAATGGCACAAACAGAATGAGAATTAAAAGTGAGAATGCAATACAATTTGGGTCTTTTTCAAGGGAAAGCATTCAAAAAAATCAGGAATTAACTTTACTGTTCTATTAAGTAATCTGAGACATGAATTTGAAATGGTAAACTGGAATATTCTGGTAAATCAACTGAGCTTGAGAGGATCAGGCTATACTTACGTCTGCAATGCATTATTTTTTGCATTAATAAGGCTCTGTTCTTGGATCTTGTCAAGTATTAACAAGGCACATTTTTCATGACCCTGTAGTCAGGGAAAAAATCCAAAAGTGTTAATTTGCTGAGGAGTTTGAAATTGAGGCAAAAGAAATGTTACATAATAAAAGTGAAATTTAATAACTCAACTTGAAATACAAAAGATGCTGCTCAGTAAGCCTGTGTAGAAGGTGAACTGAGTGAGTCTTAAAATACCATTTGTGAACCACCACTGCTGGGATGTTTTAGCACATTTAGAAATGTAGACATTCACCTGTCTTTCAACCCTGCATTCATTAAATATGAATTCACTTCCTCAGCTTTCAGAGGATGCTGTGTTTGCTCTTGAGTGAACATTCAGTGGATGATTTATCAGAACTACACAGTGACAGAGAATGCTTTCATCTCAGAAACGAATACCACACTTTGTGGGTCTTTAAATGCCTTTCTGTATTATTAATAAACTGCTAGAAAACCTCTTCAGTGTCAGAGAGCTCTAACAATGGAACTTTGGCAATAATACAGATCTGGGCCTTTTTTCTGATCCTGCAAGTTGCAGATGCTGAGCCTGCAGTCCTGGCAGGGGAACAGCTGCCTGAAGGACCTTGAGAATTCAGCAAGGCTCATGTGTCTGCAGAAACTGGAGAAATATGATCACACTGGAATCCAATCTGTGGATAGGAGCAAAAGAAAAGGCCCAGGAAAGGGAATCCTCTGTGCATTTTTTCTTGCAGAAATAGCAGTAGAAATTTGAGCTAAGAAGAAGGCGGCTTAGGAAGAGACACCATCACCCATCTAATCAATGCCTCTGGTTTTCACTCCTGCTTTGTTAAGGGAGAATTTTGGTCTCCTTTCACAGGAATTGGAGATAAATAAAAAATAATTTTATTTTAGTTTGTTATTGAACTTGTTAAGCTGCTTTACAGTGAGATTATCTGGTAAAACCGTAAAGGGTTTCCTTTACTTCTCTTAGTGTCACTTATGTTTCAGTTGTCATAAGAGCCATCCCTATTTCTCAATGTGCAATTCTTTAAAATAGACAAGAGAAAAAGCTTGGAACAACTTTCCCTTCCTCACCACAACTGTGACCACCACATTTCCACTGCAGAAAAAAACTTGGGAGCATAAACACACACATACATTCATATGAACTGATGAGAATAAAAGCACAGAGAGGTCTTCGACTTACTTTACTGCTAGCCAAGTGCAAAGATGTATTCAACTCCTTATCTTTTAATGTCAGGTCAGCCTTGGCAATGTTCACCAAAAAGTCTGAGGTATAGAGTAGAAATCAGTGATCAAACCCAATGGGTAGATGAACATGTCAAAAGAGAGGAAAAAATTACTGTTACAATATACATGTGCATAGAGGCTAATCAATTAAGTCTTTATGTGATGTAAGCCTTATAATAATGAAGTTACTGAATGAGAACAGACTAATCTTGTGCAGTTAATCAGCAACAAATGCACAGCTAACAGCTTGTCTGTGGTACCCCAAACTGTCAAACATATATTGATCTTAACTTATTTATGAACTTCCCTATTTGCAGAGCAGCAATTTTTGCCTGAATCACCTCTGCCTCAGAACGACTGTAAATCCTGCTGTGAGAGGACTAAGGGGATATAAAGAACTTGGGGTGCATCCTGTGCTGTTGAAGCTAGGGAAAAGGGAATTCTGCAAAGCCCATATGGTCCTCAGTCAGTGTGCTTATGGTACATAGTCTAGCCTGGAAAAAGCAGCTGCTGATAGCTGCCTTTCAAAGAATGGGGCTTCCTACAAAACAGGACAGGAATACCTTACATAATCTTTTTCACACTTGCAGCTTTACTGCTCCTCAAAATCAAGGAAGTCAACAGGAGAATAGAATGACTACTGCCCTCCTGCTCTTTACAGTGTGCTCTTGGGAGGAAGAAAGACCCAAATTTGCTATTGCAAATGTTCACCAAGACTGCAGAGTAGTAGTATTTTTAATGAACGAAAAGCTGTCTTCTCGCAGAAGGATATTATGCACATAATCTATTTTCCTTGCTCAGTTTTCCCAGGATGCCAGGGTTACCCTGTGGGGCAGAGGGCAGGGGCAGGGCTGCACTCACCGACGGCGCCCACGTGCCCGCTGTGCGCTGCCATCATGAGCGGCGTCCTGCCCGCGCGGTCGGCCGCGTTCACCTGCGCGCTGTGGCTCAGCAGCAGCTGCAGGCACTCCACGTGGTCGGCGAAGGCTGCGGCGTGCAGGGGTGTCCTGGGGGAGCAACACACACACAGCTGCTGCTAAAGAGGGGTGATAGCCCGACCTCCCCAGAAACCTCCAAGTGCGAGAGGTTTTAGGGCTTTTCCCTATCAAATTTCGAGTTACAACCATAAGAAGGTTGTAGTAGCAGCAGCTGAAGTAAGTTAAATAATATTTCCAGTCTCCAAAGGTGGATATGATAGTATGGAGATATGACATTGTGAACAATCTTGTATTAGCAGCCTATTTATTTTAATAGAGCGTATTGTGTAACATGAAAAGCAGTACAATCCCTCCTCCTTATTAAGCTGATTTTACCTTTTTTTTTTTTAGCAAGCCTCAGTTGGGAAGAAGTATCAGAAAAAACCAGATCCATTATTTTAAAGAATTAAAGTATTTTGAATTGCAGTCAAAGATACTGCAGCAACAAGCCACAAGTAACTGCAGTACTATAAAAGGCAGAAGGAATTCAATCCACTTTGAAGGTTATCAGTTTCTACAAGACACAGACATCGGTGGAATTCATTCACTGTGGCTCTTTGGCATTTTGGGCCACAAGGGTGACTACTAGAGATGAAAGATAGTTGGTACACAGCCCAGCTCAGTGCAGCTTCTGTTTTGCTTATCAGCAAAGGTGAGGTGCTCTTACCCTCACAGAAAGGGGTATTAAATTTGTTTTAATCAAGAAAAAAATAAGTGTTTGGTTTTTAGAATTTCAGCAATTTTAATTAAATATATACGTATGTGGTGAGGAGATTCTCAATGTGAAAAATGAAGGATTGGGCTGAATGCCCATCTCTTGCTGTAATAGTTTTATTTTGCTGCATAGACATTTTCAGTTGTGTGTCCTGAGAATGCCAGCACAACATGGAAACTATTAATGAAATACTTTTCTGTATGTACATAGTATCACCCCATTTAGCAAAGATAAATGTGTTTAAACATTTAACAAAGGAAACAGGTCCAGGAAAACAGCCTATAGCCATAGCTGTTCTAAACAAACAAAATACTATCACTTTTATATTTTTCCATATGTACTCTGACATTGAATACTTCATATTCTTGCTTCAAGTGAGACACCATTTAGCTGAGCTGGAGTGTAAACTGCTGTCTGAGTCAGGAAGTCTTAGCTCACCATAACAGATAAGGATTAGTGCCAGAGATTCAGGAATAACTATGAAAAATACTAAATGGAGTCATGAGATGCAATTTGTTAAAGGAACTATTACCTTCCTTTGTCATCCTCACAATTGACAATGCTGGCGTCGATGGCTCCGATGAGTAGTGATGCACAGTTTTCATGATCATTGATTCTGCCAAAGAAAATACATTTTTAAAAGGCCATGTCTATGTATTTTTCCACTTTCCAATATTGGTTTACTTGACCTCCCATTAATATTTCTTAGTGGTTATTTCTAAGTTACCCTAATATGCCTTTGTCTTAATGCTTTTAGTCACACTTCTGCTTATTCATCATCTCTCCATTTAACCAAACTGCATCAGCTATGATGGATTTCAGTCTCTAAAGCAAAGCTGATCCTTAATTCACTATGCACCAAGGTAATTTCCAAGTCCAGAACAAAGCTAGGATTAAAACCTTAATATCTTAAAATCCTTAGCCTGTATGTCAAACACCCCTGGGCCTGGAAAACACTCAGTCATAGACACTTACATGAAGAGAGATTTATTCTAATGTTCAAGGTACTGAAACCCACATCTCTTCCAACTCACACATTTAGTATTTGATTTGATTTGCATTTGATTTGATGGATGTGTTCAATCAATACTTCTGGGTTTTGCTAATTTGTCTCATTTCTTTATGAAAATGAACAGTATTTGGTAACAGTAATAGACACACAATATAGCTAACACACTTCCACACTGGATTAAAAGCTATTTTCATTTTAAATTTGCACACATGTTTAAACTGCACACATTTTAATAGTCTTGAAAATTGCATACTCGTTTGAAATAATATGAATAATGAAATTTTTTTCAAAGCTATTATGAGACATTCTGATTTAAAATAATGTGTTTTAGCCACAAAGAATTTTATTTCAAGTGATCAGCTTTAAAATCATTGCTCATTCAAATAATTTCCAAAAAAGCTTGCTTTATTCTCATACTGCTACTTTCTGCAGACGTATCCTAAAGCAACACTCAGTTGTTACTGGAGATTTCTACTTACACGGCACAGTGCAATGGAGAGAAGCTATTTCCATAGAACTTGTGGAAAAGTTTTTGTTCCAATAGTACCTCTATGCAGTTCTCATGACCTGTGAGAGAGCAGATATTTTACAGTGTTGCAAGCAGGTAGTTCGCTTAATTCATATTAGGCTTACACAGGTGGAATCTAACACTTTTCAGTTCACAATTGAACATGATGTGTATATAAGCTCTTACATGATAAATCAGAGGATTTTTAAATTTTATGGCAGCAGCAAGAGAGATCTGGGAGAATATTAGCATTTACTGAGAAAAAAGGAAAGAAAGTTTTTTAATGTGATGACATGTATGTTGCATTACATCCAAAGTTTAAATGTCAATACTGAGAAGCTTTATCCTTATATTAAGCCACAAGTTCAGATTATCCAGTTTGGAATAATCAGTTCAGTTCAGAATATTCATCTATTCACATGTCTCTTGCACCAATAGCTCAAAGGAGCATTCCTGGTCACACAGAAATCAATTTCAGCATGGACATGAATAAAACCAGAATTTCATCCTGGCTTCCTGTGACTTGGAGCAAATGAGCCACGAAGTCCCTGGGAGGTGCCGTTGGAATTTCCCTGGCCTCTGAACTGAAGGGTGCACACAGCAAGTGCTAATACAGACAGCACACAGGGATAATTTGCCTCTTCATTTCAAGCTCCTCCACCACATTTCCCCGAGCTGAGGCCACCCTGACCCGGGCAGTAGCCCCGGGAGATCCTTACCATTGTAGGAAGCCCAGTGCAGAGGCGTGTAGCCCTGGTTGTCCTTCAGGCTGCAGTCCTCTTCGGCAAGAGCCACCTGCAGTAACTCGCTCAGCCACGTGGCGTGACCCCGAGCTGCTGCAAAGTGCAGAGGTGTCCTGCCCCTGGCATCTTTACACAAAATAGAGACTTCTTTCTCTAACAGCATCTGGACGCATTCTTCGTGCCCAGTCATGATCTGGTAACAAAGAAATCAGTGAAGAGGCTGACGTAACACAGATTATTGCCCTGGCAATACTGACTGTGATTGACACCTGTGAACATGAAATGGTGTGGATGGGATTCAGCAGGCAGAGATGAGAGCCCCTTGGCTCACCTGCTGAACTATTCACTGCAGTTATAAAGTTCTGTATAAATATCATCCCTTGCATCAGTTCCACATTGGGTAAGAAGCTAGACTTAGCTAGGAAAGTCAGCTTAGTAAAGCTGGACTAGAAAAGATTCGATCTGCCTCAAGTTTCAGTGCCTCTAGAAGAAACTTACTTGCAACGTTCCAAGAAAAATGAAAGTAACTACTGGCCAGTTCTTTCAAAGAAATTATTTTCAGAATTCTTAAGCTGGTCAGGTACAAGAATAATGGCTACTATTATAAAGTAGAGGAAAAAAAGTGGTCTAATTATTATTTTGCCTAATTAATTAATGCAAATGTGAAATAAAAGCAGAGCATTACTAAGAGCAGATCTGTCTTGCTTTGTATCTCATTCATTATGCTTGGTCATGTTTTCAGTCATTTACAGTGCTCTCTAGATTTAAATATCCCTGCACTTATGAGTGAGTTGTAGTCACAGCAAAACAAATAATAAAGGATTATAAAAATTAAGTCACCCCTCGATGTAAAGCTGTGCATCCCAGGAGATCAGCTGCATCTACAGATGCTTCTTTTTCAAGTAATAAAGAAACAGCATCAATGTGCCCATATGCCACTGCAAGCATTAATGGAGTTCTAGGGAAAAAAAAGAAAACCAGAGCAGTCATAGCTATAAAATGGCACACTATTTGTCCCTGCTAACTTCCACAGAGAAATCAAGAAGCTCTGCATTTCTTCCACTCCTACCCATGAACCCGGTTCCTTTCCCATACTCATATATGACACCCAAGTGAAGACCTTTAGTATGAAATTATTAAGATATTTAACAATCAACTGCCACGACTGAAATAGTAACAAACCCACTTGTAAGCAGTTTACAGAGCAACACCATTCAAGACAATCTGTTCTCTTAATAACCTACAGTTACTGTCACCTCCAGTGACACAAGAGTTTTACAATACCAAGTCTTATGAATGCATGTCCTTGTTAGTTACCAAGATGACAATGACACAAAGTATTTCTTTTGCAAATGCCGCACATTTGCTTAAAGGGGATGAAGGGACGTGAGGAAAATATTCAAGCTAAAATTTAGATTAACATATCTTTCATTTGTTTCTGAAAGAGATCTATTCTCCATCTGTTTTTAGGCAGACTAATACCATTTAAAATTGAATGTGCAGACATTATGTGTGCAACATTATACGTTCCAGACACCTCAAATAAGTTTCTTAAACCATTCACATTTTCACTTCAAATATATATCTTATTCTCCCTCTATAACTGCCATTTAAGAAGCAGTAAATTTTTTGTAGGAACATCTCAGACACATGTGCCACCTCAAATAAACACTGTGTCCTACTGCACCAGTCTAATGTACCAAATAAACCCTAGAATAGCAATGTTTTAGAAAGAAGAAGACTTTATAGAAACACCTCAGGAGCCTATTCATTTTTTATGGAATCTGGCCCTCAACATCTATAAAAGACTGTTTAAAGTATGAAGCAGAGGCTAAGATTAATGATTAGTCCTTTCCACATGGCTTACATCAACTGAATGTGTACTTTGTAATCTCTGCCAAATTCTATGAGGAGAAGTGCAGGAAGTACGGTATTTCAAATAAGTACTTTTTTTTGAGAAATATGAGATGCTATTTGAATTACAGAGCTGAAAAAGAAAAGCCCACAAAGAAAACTTACTGTCCTTTGGCGTCTGTCACATCAGGGTTGTCTGCAACTTCCAGCAACAACCGTAAACAAGGTGTATGGCCATTAATGACTGTAAAGGGAAAAAAACTATGTTTAATTTCAGACACTTTTCCACTGGAATGCTTAGTGATAAGAAATGTCCTTATAAACATGGAAAATACTCCACCATACAAGAGATCAACATTCCCTTAACTTTCATTTAACTTGTGCCAGTGAAATGGTGAGCTGTTTTTTCCTCGACCTCACGAAGATGAGGATTGGTTCTCTTAGATACAAAAATCCCAAATGAGTAAAACAGAAATTGTGATATTCACTACTAGAAGATTTCTACTAAAGCAAACAGCATTTCAAAATCCCCCAGACTGAGCAGGCAGGCAAGGCTTTCTGTGCTCAGGGTTGGAACACAGTAGGAAGTACATTGTCAAGGCTCCTTAATTTTATGTGCACTGTACCAGTGAGTACTTCAGTGCTATTATGAAAAAAAAATCTGCAAAGAATGACCAATGATACAAATGTCATATTCATAAAAGCACATAACACCAGGGACTAAAATTCCCTCTGAGTTTATCCATTTTATCAAAAATAAGACTTATCAAAACATTTGGGTTTAGTGGTATTTGGGGTTTTGGGGATTTTGCTGCGGGGGGGATATTTTGGGGTTTTTTGGGTTTTGTTGTTTTGAGGTTTTTTATGTAACCCATTGCTGCTAGGAAACAGCTTTGAGTCACTGCATTCTGTAGGGCCTGACACTGAACCCCATTTGTGTGTCAGCTGGCTTTAAGGCTTCAGACTTTCATGGTGAAGAGACAGATATTTTCTTCTTTGAAAAACAATTCCTGTGCTCAGTAGATACACGTTGTGTTCTTATTACAGCAAGTCATGCATTCACACTGCCTACACCCAGTGGGCTGAGGCAAAACCCTTGGACACCACCTATGTCACATCGTGCTGGCAGAGAAACCGGTGCACATCATCACATTTAAATTACTCATCCAAAAATAATCTTAGTTGATTTACCCAGAAAAATAAAAGGCATTTTTACTTATTTACCAATAAGTAATGACATATACATAACATGTAAACAGCTCTGCAGGGCTGGTGATTGTCTGGCTTGCGATGGGGAAATAAAGGTCTGTTCTTTCTCCCAGCAGGAGGAGGAGAAATCATAACTTGTTCACAAAGATGTGTGAAAATGATTTTGGTAAATGAGTTTTAGAACAGATACTCCCAGAAATTCCTAGGAGCTGACCCAGTGATGGCTAAGCATTACAGAATCTGTAGGGAATGTTAGTTTTGCCAACAGACAACAATGCTAACACCAGGGGAACACTTGCAATGGATTCCCCAGGCTAGCCAGAGGAGAGGCCAGTGGTAATGAAATTACACAGGGAACATATCATTTGGGCAAAGGAAATTCTCTGTGTTATGAGGCCAGAGGAAGTCTGTTACTTCATGGGGACAGACAGAAAAAAGAAACACTTCATTAGGTGAGTTCTCAAGTCACAAATCCCTTTACTGACACAAACGTGCAGAATTCTGTCATCCAATCCACCACTTGAGGCCTCCTGAGCTCAGTGTTCAGCAGCTGTGCCGGTGCAATGAGAAGGAATGAAGGCAAACAAGCTGAAGGGGATGGGCACACATTGCTTTCTTCTTTCTGCCCAGTGCACGCTGCTGCCCTGCAAGTGCTCATTCTGTGCGTGCAAGTGCACGCTGGCACGCCAGGGAATAATTCAGCAAGAATTCTGTTGGATTTCCCAGCAGGAACCACCTGAGCTCCCACACTTGCAGCACACAGACTCGGAGCGTGCGGCAGCCGCAGGCGAGCTCCCGGCAGGCGGCACCAACCCTGCTCAAACACTCCTCACCAAAGCGCTTCCCTAGGGAATGGCAGCATGGAAACGGCCACTCTGCAAGGGGATGTCTGGAGCAGGTGGTGGTGGGAGCTTTACTCCAGAGATCATTCCCACAGAACTCTGCAGAGCTTTTGAGTGGAGGGTTCTAAACGTTGTCTTAATGAATATTTACCCAAAGTGCACTTAACTTACATTTGAAAGCTTTCAAATACATGCCAGCGAATTTCCTTTACTAAGGAGTTCAAATACTCGCCCTACTGTGCATTACTTTCCATTCTGCTCAAGGTACGTGTTCCCTTTTGTGCCTCGTTCCTGGCTAGGATTTTTTGCCTTTTTTCTTGGTTGTGCTTTTTGTATATGTGGTTTTTTGTTTGTTTCTTTTTAATACATATCTGACTTATTTTGCTTCACTGCAAATTTAAACAACGATTTATTTGCATTCCTGGGAACGTGTTTTAGTCTGAGAAGCAAAAAGCATTATGGACCAGAAAAGTCTGCAATGAATCTTCCTGCTGGTTTCACATGGAAGGCACTCAGTACTACAGTGATGGAGGTGATTGATTAAAAAACAAATTAAAAGGGGGCAGGGGGAACACAATCTGAATTTATATGAAGGTAAGAAAGATGTGTATTAAAATAACATCTTCTATTCAACAAGTTTATTCAATTTACTCAACAGATTAGTATTTTAAGTCAGAGCTGTTAACAAAAATATGGCTTTGTTACCATTCACTTTTCTCAGTACTGAAGAACCTTTACAGTTCAGTTGTGACAACTGGAAACTTATGTCACTGTAACCACATTTTTAAATAAATCCAAATCTTTGCTACAGTGATGACATATCAGACAGAGTCACACCTTGGTCACATCAGATCTCAAGATACATTTGAAGTAACTACAGGGAAAACTCTTGACCAGCACAGCTCAGTTTTGTGGTAGCACTAATATTGATTTCAGTTTTTATCATGGGGAGAAATGTGCTGAGTTCTGATGCAAAGTTTAAGCAGACAGGAAGCATTTTTAGTATGCAGTGTGGGTCTACTACGAGCCTTTCCTTCAGTACTGCAGACCAAATTGCTAAGTCTATTTGACCTCATGTTTCGAGGTTGCATTTACATGATCACACACAGAGAATAAACTGATACTACAGAATATATATATGCATTTCAGCGAGATTAAAAGATAAGCAGAAAGACTAAGTCTGGCCCTGAATTAATTATCCACGTGGTATTAATTTTCCTTCCCACTAGAGGCCACTGCTGCCCTGTAGGGAGCCCCTCCTGCAACAGCAGAGGAGACACGTTCCCTTTGGCACTTTGCATATTTACCTGACAGGTACCTGTCAAATAATAACCTTCAAATAAATGACAAAGTCCATATTTCCCAGCTCATTTTGCATGTTACGTAATTAACACCCCACACATGAGGAAAGGAGCAGGCTGCCAGCAAGTGCAAGTTCACAGGCTGGCTCAGGAGGAGGGGGAGCCTGAAAGAGGGGGGTGAATTTCTGTGGTGTTGCCACTTGAAATGGTTGCAAGTTTTAAACACCAGAACATTTTCATTGATAGTCAGAGCCCACTTCTATTTTTCAATCTTTTTTCCAAAGGAGAAGCAACAAGGCAAGTGTCCCCTCCTCCCCGATTATTTGGCTGAAGAAGCAGCAAGAGAAGGTGTCATGAGGGAAACATCACACCTCCTGAAGAGTAGGCGGTAACAGAGAGAGGCAAAGCAGGTAAGGGCAGAGCAGTAGTGGTATGCAAAAATATGGAATTCTGTATGAAGGAGAACTGAACCACAGGGGATAGAGGAAAAAATAGATGAATGAAACAGTATAAAAATGGTTTAAATGTACAACATCAGCAAAGATGTATCACTCCTCAGGACATGTGAGAAGGTTCCTCCCTTTAGAAGAAATGAGCATAGCAACAGCAGGTAAGTAAATGCACCTGCTTCAGTGTGGGAGGGTTTATACCACAAGGGTAGCATAAGACCACACTCACCTGAGGCATGGAGGGGCGTCCTTTTGGTGACATTGTCCTTTACAGTGACAGAAGCACCCTGGCTGATGAGAGCTTCCACACACTCTGCATGTCCTCTAAATGCAGCCAAGTCCAGAGCAGTGCGTCCCTTGTCATCCTTAATATCCAGATCTACCAGAGATTGGAGAAGTACCTCCAGAGCTTGATGATGACCATTATAGGCCTAGAATTATGAAATGTGTCATGTAAAGAACACAACTCCTGTCTTTCAAAGACCTTTCCCATAAATTGTAAATAAAATACATCCCTTTCAATGTCTCCTAAACACAACAAATCAGTTGTGTTGATTCCTGTTAGAATTATGAAATGTGTCATGTAAAGAACACAACTCCTGTCTTTCAAAGACCTTTGCCATAAATTGTGAATAAAATACATTCCTTTCAATGTCTCCTAAACACAACAGAAATCAGTTTTATTGATTCCTTATGACTATCTCTTCAACATAAAAGGATTTTTCCAAATGACACTGTACCCAAGAAATCAAAAACTGTACCAAACAGTTTTATTGCACTGTATCTCTCCACCAGAACATCAGAGAATCTCATTCCATGAGCAAAGCCTAGGCTCAGCTTTGGACATATATTTATAACCCAGTTCAAAATACAATTTAATTTCCATTTAATTTCACTTCAGTGTCTGTGTCATCTTCTTACCCAAGTGTTAGAGTCAGGAAGAGCCCCGAGCTTCAACTGCCTATATCTTAATTAACTATTCCAGCCCAGAAGCTGGCTTTGTTACATCCCTTCCCACCTTTTTCAAAACAAGCCCACAGTTAAACTTGCTTCAAAGACAGAGATTAAGGAACTGTTCTAGGAGATACTGATCAAATGCTTTACACATCTGGTACTTACAGCTAAATGCAAAGGACTTTTTGTAGCTGCGGAATCAGAATCCTCAAACATATTGTTCGTTTTTTCCAGAAGCTGGGAAGAAAAAAATAAAGTCTTAAAACATTTTTACATGAGACAGGAAAAATTTTCATGGACTGTAAATCAGCAAAGATATATTTTGGCCACAGTAATTACTGAAGGATTGCAAAGTATTTTCAAGATTTTCTGCACAGGGTAAAGCTATAAAATCAGTTTAAAAGCTTGTCATGAACATCCTTACCCTGATTAATTAGTTTCCATGAAATCCTGGGGCCTGCTTGGGTGAGAAAGGAGCCCTTAAAACAATGGATTTGTGGAATAGAGCCCTCAGTAAATTTGCATTGGAGAAAGCTCAGTTTCATGATTATACAGCATGTGCAAGCCATGTCTGATACAGTGTTTTGGGTAATTCTGACACATAATTACCACTGGGAATAATTATAACTGAGCTGTGAATCACTGATAAATTATAAAATTGACTGAAAGAACAATCTGCTCCTGCAATGACAGTCTTCCAAAATGCAACATGTCCCTGAACATCCAGTAATTACATCCAGTAATATCTAGTAACAAATTTGTATAATCCTCTTCATTTTACAGCTTAAAACCAAGGACATTTCCATCCATCTAGAAGGAGGAGCTATGGAAAAGCACCACTCCACAACAGAACAAGAACCCTGACAACTTATCCAGCTGAGGCTGCAAAGAAAATCATACACAGTGTTAAGAATGCTACTGACAACTCAATATTTGTTGAGTGGCACTGCTCACGTGCATGGCCTTTTCCTTAATAATTACTCAGAATTAGTCTCCAAAAGCCTTTGGGACTGGAAATCAGCATCTTACAGAAAATCACCAATGGGAGACTGTATAAAAAAAAGCATGACAGTCAACTAAAACTGACTTGTAATGTTTCTAAGGCTACAAGTACATTTTTCAGTCTTTTTCAAGGTTTTTCGTTTGGTTGGTTGTCTGGTTTGGTTTCTGGGTTTTTTTTTAAGACATTAAGGAATTAATCAAAAGACTGAAAAATGAGAAAATATGTAAGTTTTTTGTGACAATCTGGACAATTTTAGGCTATGACAACATGGAAAATTCTCCAAAGAGACCATGAAAGGCTCCAGGGGGTTTGCCTGTGCTGCAAGATGATGGCATATTCCTAACACTGATGTAGGCCTGAACTTTTGGTGTAACAACTTAGTCTCCAATAGACCTGTATCAATGATAAATTTATCCAAAATCAAACTGAAATAAAAATTAGCCTTAATAATGCATAAGATATTACAAATCTCTTATTCAACAAGGCCAATAATCTGAATCCTATGGAAAAGCTAAAAAATGAAGCAGTAACTTAATTTTCTTGTATATTTTGTGCCTAGCAATATGTCAGGACTATGTGTTGATAAAAATACCAATCATAAGCAAGAAGTAGGTGTGTGTATTAACAGGTAATGCAAATTTTAACACTTCCCTGCAGCTAAGAGGAAGAAAAAAAAATCAAGCCTCCCACCAGTTTCTTGGTAGGTTTGGGGCAGAAGAAATGCATTTGGTGTTGCCATGTGGAACCACCTCCAGTTAAAACACTGTTCTTCTCTTATATAAGAGAGCTGTGAACAGGATGAAGCAGTAGCCAGCTATGAACACACAAATGCATCTGATTTTCTCTAGTGAGTAAACAAGCTAAAAAATCCCACCAAACAAACCCAAACACTAAGCCTGTTCCCCTGCCTACCTGATACTGGCCTTTAGTCTGTGTCCATGAGGCCAGCACAGCAGACTAATTTAATCATTTTAATTACATTTATCATCACATGTTGAAATTTCAGGGTCAAAATAACAAGTAAATACTTCCCTTCACCTGTCAGAAGGCTCCAAAAGTCTCCAGGAACAAGGCAGATAATTGCCTTTCAAATAGATGAAAAAAAAACCACACAGAAAATTGACAGAATTAAGGCTCTAAAGGCACAAATTGTGGGATTGGAGAGCCCCTCACAAAAGGCATCTCCATGGCTTAGTCAAAGCAGCTTAGGCTGGTGCAGACCAGGCTTAATGAGCTTATTAGTCTTAAGGCTGAATATCTCCATCATAAAGTCAAGTGCAAACACGCGTTTGATGGCAAACCTGGAAGCTCTCATAAATAGAGCCACACACTGCAAGAGGAGAATTTATAAAGGAGAACAAGAAGAGGAAGATAAAAGACACAGCACTAATCATTTTTTTGGCATTCCTTGTCAAGCATCGTTTTTTAACAATTAAGTCACTTGAATGATAAACATAATGTACAAAGAGATAAAAAATACCAAGTCCAAGTCACCAAGAAATCCCCCAGTTTTACCAGTGTTTCTATAGTTCGATGGATGCTTTTATACCAAATTACATATATTTGCTATAATAACACATAGAACAGTGTGTCCTTGGGGGACTCTAGTTCCATTATACTTAGAAGAAGCTATCCATAGTTGCATCTGGTTTTAGAAAGGTAAATTTATCATTCAGAATCATTTGTCCTGGCAGCCATGGAAGATTAAATCCCACAGAGCTCACAGAGCAATCCCAGCGTGTCTGCTGTGCTGCAATCCATCCCTGCCTGTGGAGCTGCATTTCACCAAAGACAGACAAATAAGCATGAATTACCAACAGTTTATTGTTACTGGTGGCTGACTGGACAATGTCCCAGCATACTGCATTTCTTATTTTTTGAGACTTTACAAGTTTGCCTTGTAGCAGACTGCATTTTTCTGTACCGACTGCCACAGATTTCAGGTGGATGTCAGAATTGTGCAAAGACCCTGCATGAGAGGGGCACTCTTCCCTGTGGGCAGGTCAGAACCTTTCTGAAGGCAAGGGTACCCTTCTTCTCTTTCTGCCTCTTGGGAATTCCCAGCATGACCCTTTCACTTCCTGTAACAGCATTTTTTAATACTGTCAGCAATTTTGTGAAGTCTTCTTCAGCCTCAGAAACAGGAACATGAATGCTTTGGGAGGTGCAGACTAAGATAAAACATCAATTATTCAGTTCTAGACTTACAAACTAACAGCACTACAAGGTTGCTATTATAAACTCTTCTCTTCCCTAGTTCAGCATGAAGATGAATAACTTTTACAGTTCACACCATTTCATTTGTGCAGTAAGGGTGTTTACAGGCATAAGAGGATTTACTGCCTGATTTTATTCTGTGGTTATAATAAATGACTCTATAGCAGGATACAGTGTAGGTTCCCCCCTTCATTTTTGGGGCATTCAGATATGCCAGTTAATGAGTCAGGATACTTCCTATGATTGTCCTCGTAATATATTCTAAAATTCAGCTCTGGTATTTAAAAAAAAAAAACAAACCAAAAAAACAAAAAAACAAAAGCAGCTTCATGGAGCATGTCAGTAATTTAAAATTACCATTAAGCAGAAAAAGAGATAATACTTACATCATGCATAAAAGGTTTAAGCTGCACTTTTCCAAGCAAGAGTCAAAAGAAACTCCAAGCCATAGACAGTAAAACAATGGGCAGTATCTCAGACCCTCAAAGAGAACAGAATGTGTGATGCTGTCCAAGCCATCATGCAGAGGCACCTCCAGGCACACCATTTCAGTTATGTCCCAGGTTTGTGCTAACTGGCACTGAAGTTAAAGGGACTTTTCTTTGAGAGTTTCACTGTTTTATTAGGGCAGCTTTGACATTCCAGCACACACACTGGCAGTACTGCTGGTGAACCCCTGCAGGTTGGTGCCACTCATGCTAATTGTAAAATGGCAAAGCATTACATTGGCTGTGTATATCCTAAAAATGGCCTTTACTCTGAAAAGTTATTAATCTAACAGTGCTCCGAAATATCCACACATGTGAAGAGCTGATCAAAAGGCAATAAAGAGAAAAGAAATAGTTGGGACTCTGCTCTTCTGCAACAATTCTGCAGCGATGCCGCTGATCACTCACAAGGTCATTCAGAACTGGCAAATGGTCACGATTTTTAATGTCACTTTCAGAACTGAATACAAATATATGAGCTAGGTGTCACTTTGCATCTCATATTTCCTGATAAATTGCAACAGCTAATTGTCTCTGCTCTGGGAAAACATGCCACCAGCAGCTTCTTTTAGATAAAGGCTTTTCCAGCAAGTAGCCAGGACAAGACTGAAAATGCTCCTCAGTTGTTTCTGATGATACAGAAAAGAGCAGTAAAATGAACCTCTGTACTACTTTATCTCAATGAGGGAAGTATATTTTAAAATCTCAGAATTAGTCCTAATTGATGAAAAATTCAAAAGTGAAGTGGCACAAATACATCCTCAGGGGAACAAGCAATCCTGTAAGCTCCCTCCATATTCATAAATACACATGATCAGATTATTTTCACTTGATCAGGTTAAAACCAGTATGCCTCTTAACCTAGTGCTGATGCTTTCCTAAGATCAGGCTTTAAAAATCCAATTCATCAGTACAGACATCAATTTTACTCACATGCACAGATATGGGTGAAGTTAAATTAACTTAAGCAAGGAGTATTTTCACAAGAGCTGAGGCTGAGCCTGAAGAGATGTGTTAGTAGCTCTGTACAACTCCTCCAGTACCAAGTTTAAGTATCCAATATGGTCACTACCATGCAAACAGGACACTTACCTGGCATGTAAGAGGACACTGTTCAGGTCTTTAAACATATCTAAATCTGAAACTCAAGCAGGCCTCCAGGCCCTGGGCTGTTCTCAGCTGGGGCACTGATCTGCTGTTGGAGCTCTTCCACTCCATACAAAACCATTTCATGTTAAACCATAGGAGTGCCATACTCAGTGGGTCATAGGGACAGGTGATTGTCACCCAGTGGGTGTTTAAACAATGCAGAACAGCTCCAAATGAGAGTGAGAGATCACCCCCAGTACCAGCCTGTGTAATATGTTGGTTACTCCTTGGGATACAGAAGTCCAATTCCTTTGTCAGTCAGAGCAGAGAATTGAACTTGGGACTTTCACACTCAAATCACATATATCATGTTTCTTTCTGGCAGAAATTCTACCTCAGAGGTTCTGTAAAACCTCACACTTTGCTTTAAGGTCTCTCTTAGCCAAAGAAACTTTTGCAAATCTTACAGGTGTGCAAAAGGTATAGGAAGGCTTATATTTAGAGAAACTATTAGAAGTTTCCTCTTTAGATAGAAAACTTGAGGACTGGTGAATCAATTTTTAAAATGTGCATTTCAGTGTTATTTTTGCTACTCTCCTCTCATTTGAGCCTCTACTCTGAAACACACACCAGTACTTTTTAAATTCAAGCTTGCTTGAAGCTACGTAATTTACATTTCTTCTCCAAAACACTTGAAAATTGGCCACAAACTTCCAGAAAACAGCCAAGTGTGGTTCCATTTCACATTACCAAATGCAAGGCTACTTTAACATCCAGGGAAGTGTCATGCCAGGCAGGTACGTGCACTGGACTCACAGCTCCTAAGACTGACAGAGGAGCAGCAACAGCCTTGAGCAAAGCTGGAGCCTGCAAGCAGCAGGAAGAAGGAATTCCAATGGAAGCAGAAGCAGCACACATGCAATTGCTTCAAGTATGTGGCATGCTGGTTAAGAGTTGTGATTCTTCTTCCTCAGGCTTCATCAGAGTGAATACAAGGATTTGCAAAATACTAAGAAGTTTAAATAAAAATACACAACATGCAATTGCTTTTCATTTACTCACTATGTCCAATGGAGTTTTGCTTCCAATCTAATTAAAAATGTCAATTAGAATTAGAATAATTAAAGACAGAAACACTCAAGTGTAATGGTAATCTGAAAATGTTTCTTGGTTTATTTTTCTTGCATAGTAACTGCATTTCAAGCAATGCATGAACAGAACCACGGACCTGACCCTGTGTGCCCCATCCCTACACTGTCCACACCCAGCAGAAATACTCCTGAAGCAATGACACCACAGCCACTGTGGACAGATATCAGTTACATTAAGGGAGGAAGGATGAGAGGAGAATAATGACAATGTTTAAGATCAATCTCCTCAACTGACAAAACACAGATCAACAGATACGTAATACACACACACAGTGGGAGGCTTTGCTTAATGAAGTGAGATTGCTTTGTAAACCTACAAATACCAATACACTAGTGGCAGTTTCTGTTTGGAAGTCCACTCATGCAAGCAAATATGTTGCCTTGGATAAATAAATCTGACTGCACCCCTAAAATCCCAGTGACCACAGTGCTTTCTGAGAGCCTAATACTTTAATTCAATGCAATAGATGCATTAGATCAGATGTCCTTTTCTCTGGATTCAGTAGATTTGAGGGAGCCAGATATTCTTCACACATAACATTTAAACACCACACACACAGATACACAGAAAGGTGTTTAAGGCAACAACAGAAGTTCATGATCTCTTTCCTAACTGAAGGGGAAAATGTCTCCTGAAGTTCTGCAGTGGCTTTGTTGTTGCCTGCCAGAAGAAAGCAGATTAAAGTGTCTTGCTTCTCCACCCCAGGAAAACAAAAATACAGACTAAAAAGGGCAAGATGTGTCAGAGAGACAGAAAATAAACCCCAGAGATGCTAAGCAACACTCTATCCTACAAGGGAAAGTGCTAGCAGGGTGCCAGGGCAAACAGTAAATTCCTGCCCTTGCTGATATCCTAAGCAGTATTAGATTTTTAAAAAACACTTTTAGAATCCAAATTATCTGGTTTCCAAAACATAAAATCTAAGAGAAACTGCACTTCTACAAACGAATTTATATCAATGTATGGGAGCATATATGGGCTCCTATTGATTATTTAAGCAGTGGGTACATATTGCATGCTGACATCAAAACTCAACCAATTAAATCAGTCTACCATGATTTGGGGGTTTCTACAACTGACAGACAAATTAGGTGCATTAAAATTATTTTGGAGCATTAAGTTCCTACACTTTTCTCCTTTTTAGAACCACTTAAGTTAATGAGTTTGTGCTTTTCTGCTCCACATGGGAAAAGCTCTGACACAGGTACAAAGTAATTCATCACACAAAACAAGGCTGCCTCTGGCTTCAGACAACATGCTCCCTTTAAGAAAGAGGGTGCTGGTTGTGGAGACAGACAGGCAACTATGAAGGAGAAAACCCAGGTTGTATCCCCCACATAAAGAGATCTGGGTTAGAAGGGGGTCCAGGGGCTGCCATTGGACGAGAATCCAAGCCAGATCCCCATGTGGAAAAAGCTTTTTAACACTGATCCCAGCCCCTGCTGTGATTCACTCAGTAATTACCAGCGTCCTGCTCTCAGAGGGATGAATGAACACATTTGTGTTGATAGGAGATGGGTAATTAGCAGCACCTCGTTGGAGATTCATGGAGTCAGTGATTTCAATTTCTCCACAGGCTAAGGAACCAAGTGTCAGAAGGCACATCTGATCTGCCTTGCAGTGCAGAGCTGCTCTGATAAAGGTGTTCCCCAGCCTCTCCATTCCCAGTGTGGCCTTGTGCTGGCCAGACACCTCCCCCAGCCCCTGCTCCCCAACACGCACAGAGGGATTTGCCTTTTCTTCTGGGCATGGCTTTTGGTTAAACCGTGCTCTCCTCCCGTCCTTAAATGATTTAGCCCCTGTGACAATTCAATTTCTGTTAGTCAAAGAGGGAATTACATTTGCTGATGGAATAAAGAGAAGAGCAGATTAAAAGAAAAAGTATCCATCGTTTCATACAGTCAGAGAAGAGATTTCACTGGAGGAGACAGGCATTTAATTCTGTTTGGCCTAGCATTGCACAGAAACCTGTTTTTATCAGCACAAAGTGCTTGACTGTCTGTCCGCGTAGAATTCTAATGTGAAATTACAATTTAAATTCCACTCTTTTCATGCCAACAAAGCTCCTGTGATAAGAGATCATTTCAATGTAAAAAAATGCACAACATTTTTCTTTTCTTCAAAGGAGTTTGGTGATGTGATCAGCTCTAAAACACCAGGCAGCAGCGATGACCAGTGTCACTGACTACCAACAGCAAAGTCAGCCCCAGCCTAAACAAACCTGAGGTGATTTCTAGAAGCAGGAAGGCAGGTGGGAGTTTCAGTGGCTTGCAAGCACATATGCTACCATTCAGCCTTTATGAATGGCTCCCTACAGATGGAGAAACAGCTGAGGAATCAGCTTCCACTCTTCTCTTTTTAGCAACATCACATCATTCATTGCAGGGCAACTACCCCACTAATATTCCAGACAACCTAAAGGTCCTCCAGGAAAAAGCTTCTCTTGTTGAGCTCTGTGGTTGAACACACAAAACATGAATTTGGTTTGGGTCAAAGATATGACGTTTTCACTCTTAATCCTTTTTTCTCCCAACACCTCCCCACAAAGAAATGTAGCAGAGTCCCAGTCAAGGTGTTTGACTCATGGTAAACACAAAAGTCAAAGAATGAAAATATGTTTCTATAGATAAACCAGCCCTTCCCTAAACTGCATTCAAATGTGCAAATACTTTATAACACTGAGGAACTGCAGTGCTTAAAGCACAGACCAAACTGCCCAGTGAAGGAAACTCCACTGATACTACATCTTTTTCTTTGGACTTACTTTTAAAGGTGAACATTTATTTAGAAATAAGCTCTTTTAAATACCTACTAAGAAAACTGGGGGAGAGGGGGGAAGGTAAATAATAAATAATCTTACAAGGTCTTTTATAAACTTGACATATTCTGGAACACCAAAATAATTCCCTAACATTTTGCTCAAGTTTGCTATTGTGCATGTAGAGAAATACATTATTCATAGAAAAACAAAATTATTGTTGCACCCACCCAGTTTTGACCAGAATTAAAGCTCCATATTTCAGATGAACTCTTTCCCCTAACAAGGTTTACGCCCATAAAGAATGGTCTTGCTCTAGGCAAGATAATTCCTAGATATTTTCACTTATCAGATATCAATAATAAACAAAAATATTTACCCAGGGGATAAAATAGTAAAATAACAGCTAATATGGCACTGAAAAATAATGGTTTATTTACATAATTCACCTGACTTTGCTTTCAGTCCTTCTGCCATCCTGAATCCCAGCATTGCAAAGAAATCAGTGTAATGGTGGTGCCTCTATCAACTAGTTAGAGTTATCAAATGTCAAGTTGTTAAACTCAGGCCTTGGTAAAGCATTATAAAAAATTGAGTCAGCTTCTTCTGCCAGTGGGTGCAAAGATGATGGATCCTGGTCTTGCTGTTGGATGAGCACAAATGCTTTCTGACACATTTACCCTTTGTATTCCAGAGAGAAAATGACATGCCTGTTACCCTCCAAACACCAGTGGAAAAATCCTGGTTCCCCACATAAGTTTCAGGCTGGCACCCCGGCACACAACAGTGGTTCTGTGCATGCAGAGGACTAAAATTCATGGCAGTTGTTTTTCACCATTGTACACAGAACAGCTGTGTGACTCTAACTCTGTAAATGATGCTTCACCTTGGGTTTCCACACTGCAGCTTGAGCCACAAAGACAGGAAGACTGACAGGGAAGAACACGGAGTTTTACTGCCTGAGTATAGAACACTTGCTGCACAGCTGTCTCTGGCCCACAGCTGGCATTTCACCCCTCCAGATTAAAAGAAAACCCAACACCTCTGACATGCACTGCATTCCCAGCTCTTCCTTTTGTCTGCCCTGCCTAAGCAATGCCAGGATTTGACAGCAGACCATTGCCTGCAACTGAGATGTGCAGAAGATGTGCCCAGCCACAAGTACAGGAGAAGAGAGGGGCCCCTGCTCTGTGCCCAATAAAGGAGCAGTGCTATTTTGAGTGTCCTAAACAAACGTGCCTGTAGGTGGGAGCTAAAAAGGCTTAACACCCCACCTGAAATTGTGCCCCAGGCCTGCCCTGGCAGAGTTAGTGCCCCAGGTTTCCAAGCTGCTGGAACCAGCTGCAGGCCAGCTGCAGCATTTTCCTGTTGTGACACGTGTGCTGTGAAAGCAGCACGTGCTGTGCAGAGCTCCTTCAAATAACTCAATACTTGACTCTTCAACACAGAAAGAAAGAACCAAACAACACGTAACACTAAACAACACACTGTGCTCACTGAAGCATGAATATCTACATAATTTTCCAATTGGAGCTTAGTTTTTTGGAAGCAATAAAGTCAATTCATATGTAATATATACTATTATATAGCATATATAATGTATATAGTAATAATACATATAATATATATAATTTTGGATCACTCTATATATCAAGCAGTTAACTCTCACCTTTATGACACTTTAACAAGTCAGATATGTCTACAAATCCATTCTATACATCTCCCAAATCCAATGTTTGGCTAAAGATTGTTGGCATCTTAGAAGATGCAATTACTAATCATTCAGACCGAGAGTATTAAAAAAGGAATAACCAAAAAACAAAACAACAAACAAACAAAAAAACCAAAACAAACAAAAAAAAAAAAAAAACCCACCAAAATTCTCAGCTGCTTTACATATAAGGTTGATCTTGATTATGGTAACTTTATCAATGTTGCCATTATTTTGCCAGAAACAAAAAAGAAACTGCAGGTATGAAGCAAAAGCTATTTACTCCCTCAGTATGCAAGTCAGATAAAGTGCCAGGTGGGTGGATCAGGCACATTCACTGTCATTTATCAGGAACTGTCCCTTACTCCTGGCACTTAGGCATACACTGAGAATATTTTGATCATGCTTAAAATTAATTTGTGCACACATAAACTCCAATCAAAGACAACCCTTAAGCACCAGGCTGTTGAATAAGGACTTGATTATCAAGATAAAAATATTTTTAAGCTACATCTGGGTGCAAATACTTGAGTTTACTGCCCCATATTGCAGGTTTCCACAGATTTCTTATTATCCAAAGAGCTGCAGTAGCAGCCATGAGGGGAGTTGCCCATCGTGGCACATGCACATTCCCCATCAGCAGACAGAGAAGTCCCAAAGCAAAGCGAGCACTCACCAGCTCCAAGCACTGCCGGTGCCCATAGGCAGCCGCGTAATGCACAGTGTTGTACCCCTCCTTGTCCTGGATGGATGGGTTGGCATCGTTCTGGAGAAGGAACTCGAGACACCTGTGGGAAATTCACTGGGGTAAATGCGGGCTCACAATATTTAACAGGCTCCTCCCTCGCTGCAGCGGGAAGCGGCACTGAAAACTGGCAGGGAATCCTGCACTTGGAGCAGCAAATCACTTTTCACCAATAGCTCCTCAATTCACCATGTTTTTAAACAGAAAACCCCCACTCCTCTTTCAAGATTAACTTCACAAAAAAGATCTCCAAACTAACTCTTGTGGCTACTCTAGATTACAAAATTGATTTTCTCTTACAAAACCTGAACGATTCTGTGTGCATGACATAAACAGCCTAGAACTGCTACTCCTCACACAAAAACTCAGATATCAAACCATCGGCCTCCAAGCATGCTCTAGGACAGCCTGGAGAAAAAATATTTAACTGAGTTACTTGAATATATTCTCTTTTTCATTGGCTTTTTTTCCATCATGTTTTCCAAAAGATCCCTTTTGCTTTTTCCAGCTCTTGCCACTTCCTCTTATACCATCAAGATACTGTCATCTTGTTATTAGTACTTCCTTGCCTAGCCTGTGCTCTGGAGTGAATGTAAGGCCATTATACAATAAAGGGGATTAAAAAAAAAATTAAGCAGATAGATGAAAATGTTAATCCAAGTGAATACATTGAGAAAGCCATTGGCTACTTCTTTTTGTAACATACAGTCTATGATGTGCATGACACTAAAGACACTGCGTGATACTAAAGCACATGGTATTAAAGAATTATAAAATTACTGAAGCTGTACATCTTCCATTAAGAAACAGCAACAAGCACAGAAACAGAAATATCAGGGCATGTGTGCACAGAGAAGAGCATGGAGCTTTTTCCTTTAGGTTAGCCCTCATTGAAGCCAAGCATTGTTTTTAGCAGAGCAAAGAACAAGCAAGAGCAGAGTGAAAGGCTGCAAGCCAAAGCCGTGGCATTCTCCAGGAATGAAGTCTAACTGCTTTTGTGACACCAAACTTACAATGCAGCTTCTTTTTCCTTCATCTCAGTGGCTCTTTCAAGTTCTTCAGCATTTTCATGGGAGTTACCTAAAATATTCTTTCTTCTTAGCACAGAGGACAGAAAAATGCAACTTATTCTCAAAATACCACACCGGTGATTTTGATGCAGTCTGCCACCCACCCCCAATCTCCTCTTCAAGGAGCTGACTTCCTCCAGCCAGCAATGAGGATTATACAAGTGCACTGCATGGATCTACCTGCAGGTAGTAAGTTTTCAAAGCTATGGAGACAACCATAGTGTGGTAGTTTGCTGTCCCACAAGTCAATGCCAGAAGAAAAAAAAAAAAAAATTCAATTTTGGTTTCTATCAGACCAACACTTTCTAGAATCCTGCTGTTTCAACCACAGCACATGTTGTGCACTTTTTTCCTTTCCAGAGAGTAACTCAGGATTACTACACCTTGCTTCCTCCTGCAGTAAGCTGCTAGTTTTTCTCTAGCATTTAGGATTTAGAACAACTTTAATTACTGATACTAAATCACTCTGTCTCGAGTCTGCATTAGCTACCACGCCTCACTTTCTGTCAAAAAAATATCTTGGCAGCACTGTGTGATCTCTCAGTCAGGTTCTTCTCCCTGCTCATTAACTACCCACATCCAGAGTTAATGATGAATATTCTTTGGAATGAGATTGCCTGACCTTGCAAGTTTTTTGACATTCAGCAGGGAAAAAAAAAAGATTTGCTGACCTATAAAATCATGGTCTGCAAATAGCATTTGATCTATGTAATAAGGTTTCTTCCAGAACATCTCAAACTGAAAAATTTAACGAGAAGACAGCATCACCACATCAGAATCAATTTAGGTTTGGATTGTGAGAACAAATAAAAACCATATACTTCTTCCAAAGTTCAGGATGCGACTAAAATAAGCTTTTCCTTTTAAAAAAAAATGAGGGATAAAAGTAGAAACATACTGAAGGTAACCAAGAGCTTGTTTAAATGCAGGAACCTCACCTACCAAGAACCAAAAGCTGAAAAACACACACTGAATCATCATTCTCAACCCCCCCAAGTAACACCTCACACTGGTAAGACAGAATTAGAAACAGGCAGTGGTGAAAGCCTTCCTACAAGCTTACACTGGTTTTCATTCCAAGCACAGACCTCTGATGACTCTGCCTCCTTCTCCCCAGCACTGTTCAGGTTTGAGGGTGATGGGGAAGACACTTTTTATGTCAGTATTATCACAGGAAATAACGAAGAAGCTCTCAAGGCTCTGATGTGGCATTCAGAACTCTGCCATAAAGTTAAACCAAACTTCCCCTGCCATGGCATTGAGGTGGTGTTCTGCTGGGAGAGATGCAGCTGTACTTTCACCAGACATCACTATACAATAAAGCAAAAACTAGATCCTTAGGGTCTACAGACACTGTGAGACAGTAAAACAAATACAGGTTGCTAACAGTTTTAAGAGAGAACTAACAGGATAAGTGAGTCTTGTTTATACAGTGTGTTATAAGGAAGAGATTGGCAGAATGTTCAACTATCTGGGAATTAAAATTGCAGTCAGTAACCACAGCATTTCTAAGTCTTGCAGCTGTTTTCCCCTTTTCTCACAAGGACACCACTGTGTTCTGACAAAGGCTATTCCTCAGACATCCCTCTAAAAAGGCAACCTGTTTGGACAGGGTGAGCATTTTTATCTGCTCTGACAGTGAAGGGAGACTGATGGTTAGATCTATCCCACCCGTACCACGAATCTGTCAGAATGCCCAAATGTCTGTCTGTAACTGCAGTCCCCCTGAAAACCTCTCCTCCTGCTGTCTCTTGCTCTATCCCTTTTGATGGACTTGCAAAGCAAATGCAGAAAATTCTCTGAGCTTCATCAGGACATAACACTGTGAAAATAGTTCTGTGGGGCAGGGTGGCTGCAGAACGGTGCGTTCCTGCAGAAGTAAACCGTGGAGCTGAAATGCCACATCATCTGGGGCCTTGGCTTCCAGTCAGAGCAGCTCACTGTGGAGCTGTGCATACATCAGAGAGAAATTCCTGTGCTAGTGCAATCATTTTTTTGGCTCAAACAGCACAGCACCACGAAGAGACTAAAATGACACTGGTTTAGTAAAACACTCGAAGCAGGAATTCCTCAGAGCTCTCTTACTTTCGGTCCATGTCAGAAGCAGCAGCGTAGTGCAAAGGGGTGCGCCCCCAGTCATCTGTTTCATTAATGTTGGCTCCTGTTGTCACCAGAGTCTCAATGCAGTGGAAATGACAATTTGCAGCTGCATAGTGCAAAGGTGTCCTGGAACATAAGTGGTAATTTGTTACCTCATATTCCAACATGTACTGAGGAGGATCAAGATAAATCTTAATTGCTGCGTTCCTAAAGATTTCCAGCAGTCCATATCAGCACTTTAAATGATGGAAATTTAACAAAATATTGCGTTAATAGGAAGTTCTGGTGCTGCTGCGAAGCCTAATAGGATACAGAGCATCAACATGTGTTGTGCAAACAGCCTAATGCCTGTGAGAGCCCCTGCTGTGGCTCTGCAGACACGCTGCTTCTCCCAGCTGGGAGGCAGAGCAAAGCACCGTGTCCATCACAGCATCTTGTTTAGCTGGCATAGCAACACCCATAGCAACGCTTTCTGTGGGGGGAAAATCCTCTGGGAAGCACATCCAATGGCAGCTATGCTGCCATCATAGCTCAGGTGGTGTCTTGGGCACACCAGAGCAAGAACTGAGGCAGGCAGGAAAAAAGAAAAGCTGTGGTATTTTTAAAAATATAGACTCAAGAGGGTGGGATAGCTTTAATGGATTTAATGAAGGCTGCACCTGGCTGGCTGGCATGGAACTGCAGCAGCAAGGGTTCTGCAGAGAAGGCCAAACTACCTGATTTTGCTGCCATTTTTCATAAAACTTATGATTTTCAGTCTGAGGTGGCCTTTCTTCCTTGCCTGATAGATCCTTTATTTTTTAAAAGAGCTTTGTAATTTACCTACCTTCCACATTTGTCCTTCTTATTAAAATCTGCTCCACTGCTTTGCAAGAGTTTTATACATTCTACATTACTGGAAAGAGAAGTAAAGAAAACAAAACATGAATAAAACAGAACACCTGCATTGTGCCTTGTCCCCCAAAAGGAAAAAGTTACTCAAGTTATTTTTGTATTATTTGCTGTGCAAAAACTATAACATGAAATTCAATCAAACAGAAAATGAAGCTCCAAAAAGAAATTATTTTCTTTTTTTTCATTAGAAAATCCCAAACTTCTCTTCTGCAGAAGAAAAAAATTATTTTTCCAAAGAGAGCACAGTAAATGTGATCAGTGTTTTGGAGATTTTCAATGGCAGCTGTACTGTAGTGCTTCCCATTCTGACCTGGTATTTTATAAAGGAACTTTAAAATAAAGTTGTTGCTAGCTTATGAAATGCCAGTCTAATAATGAAGAGGTGACATTTAACGAAATCCACCCCCACGTAGCAGAGCATTCAACAGTAAGCACTTTGCTCAAATCCTGTTTATTTAATGAAATATAACCACAAGAGTTACTTGTAGGTATATTCTGATATGATTTGCTGACTATTGATGGATTTAAGGCCATCTCCAAGTGCTTTGTTAGCGAAGGGGTGTGGCTATTACGGTGACTGTCACATCAACATTGCATTTATAAAAGTGGAGGAGAATTTACCACATCCTGGCTGTTTCTTCGTCTTGTTTAAAGCCAGGTAATTTTTAATAGAAAACAAACCAGCTGCATTCTGACATCTTTTGTAATTCAAGCAAATAAATGTAGGACTTCAAGCCAGAAAATTATATAAAGAAGTGCAGCACTTTCCAAGACCACTTTTCTTTTACAGGGGCATCACTTGTCCTTTCAAAGGTCAGACAAGCAGACCTTTGAAATTCTTTTCCTAGCATCCATGCAACTCCCATTAATGTAACAGCAGTAAGAGGCCTGTGTCAGGAAATGCACTAATGGCTTTTGTAGATCTCCAGCTACAGAAAAAAAAAAAAAAAGGGGGACTGGGTGCAATAATGCAATATTTTGGTGTATGTCGATCCCAACTCTAAATTGCTGTTGCATAAAATAACTACAGAACACTCACCACAATGCACTAAAAATAAAAACACCAGTGATGACAATCATAGTAAACCACTGGGAAAAGATGGTTTATTTTCATGAGTCACTTTTGCTTCATATTGAAGCATCTCCTTCTCTTTTGGACTTCCAGGCTGTTTTTATTATCCTTCTGGGGTGCAGCCTTATCAAAGAGGTAGCACCTGAACTATATTAAAATGATCTCCATCCAAGCAACTGTTATACCTCTTCCACTAAAGTGAAAGAAGTATCAAGATGAATAATACCAAAACAATAATAAACCAAATATTTGGATCGATTTTATTAGGGTTTGGAGTATTTTCCCCCCAGGAACAAAAACTTTGTGATACAGATTTTGGTCCACTGAGAAGAAAAAGCAACTTCCAGCATGGCTGCCAAGTATTCGCTGTGGATGAGCATTTCTGCTTGTCATAACCACAGAGAATCCAAGGGCTGTAGCCAAGGCTCCATTTTGGCTGTTTTCTGAGCCATAAAGTACTCAAACAGAAGAGTCAAAACTCAGTGCTTTGCCAAGCATTGTGTCCTTTTGCTAGATGAACCACTCAACACTTCACTGACAATTATCTGGAAATATTTAAAATAACTGGATGCTACATTTACATCTTAAATTGAAGCATTTCAATTTTCACTTCAATTTCACTTTTCTGCCCTCCCACCACTTTTCAGGAATGCATCGCCCTGAGAGAGGGGCAGCCTTCTCACTTTCTAAATTTGGAGGATGTGGGTTTGGTTTTGGTTGTTTGTTTGTTGTTGCTTTGGTTTGGTGGTTTTTCTTTTAGACACTTTTTGCACCTGAAAAATGGGATAGAGTGAGATGAACTACATTAGGACTCCAAGGCTGCAACCTGATGGGCACTGTAGCACAGCTGCATTTTTGGACAAGGACAAGGTCCAGAGATGGAGGCCAGGAATAACTCCCCTGCCAGCAGCATGCCAGGAGCTCCAGCTGCTGCTCCTGCTCCTCACTGGGTGTTCCCCAGGGACTGATGCTCTCCTGGAGACTGCTGGCCCTTGGTGACTGTTGTGGCCCTCAGGGAGGTCTGGCCAAGTGCAGCACCCCTCCAAAAGCTGAAACAGCCTTCTCAGGGGCACGAAAAGAAGAGACTTCCCCTCTGCCTGAAATGCATGCTTCAACTCAACCCAGCTCACCCTACACAAGGGCAGCAGCAGAAGAGAGCCTAAAATGACCCAAATTATGGCATCACACTGCCCTGCCCAGCAGTAAATTCCTCTGTGGATAGCACAGCCACAGTGGCTGGCCCCAGGCTGCCTTGGAGCAGCCGCAGTGCAGGTACTCACCCTCCGGCAGCGGCCGCGTGCAGGCACGTTCTTCCGAAGCTGTCGGGGGTGTCTATGTCAAAGCCTGCAGACAGCACGTGCTCATTACTAAACAAGGACACTATGCTATACTTTTGTCCTAGTTAAACCACAAGAAACATCGCAGAGACAGAAAAATCAGTTAGTGGGGAGGAAAGCAGAACGCAAGGCACAGTCAGAGAGGTTGTCAGGGGGACGGCGAGCGGCTGCTCGCGCTGGCAGCGCTATAAAAAGAGCTGAGAAGGTGACGAGCGTCTATTCCCACATCCAGCTCCTCCACATCCCTGTCTGCAGCCTGTGACGGGTGCTTGGGAGGCTGAGACTTATCAAGAGGACTGTGACAGCAGGACAGGAAGACAGAGAATGTGAAGACATGAGGAAGAACCACAGAGGCAGCCTAAACATTAACTGGGGCTGTTTTCGTGGTGTGTGGTTGTCAGATTGGGAAGAGGCTTCCAGCAGCATGTGGGGATATTCATCAAGATGCACAACACCAAAGGTAGCAGCCTGACAGTGCTAACCTGTCACCCAGAGTGTTTTCTCTTCCTATCTAGTGGTCAAGGCCAGAGCACACCAAGTCTCAATATAATAGAGTATGTAATTACTATTTTTCACGTTTCTTTTATATCCTACAGGACTCAAATTAAGGGGGAAAAGTAGTTGTAGGACATTTTATATGTTAAGTAATGAAGGAGTTTTCTAGAAAAACTCATATCATCTGGGTCAGGGTTTTTTAACTCACAGTAACTCTTGCCTGGAAAAAGCAGAATTTGGGATTTGGCCACTGACTACTGACTCTTTTGAAACAGTTGCATAAGCAAGCTCTGGCTGCTTCTGCTTTGGGCTCTGGTGAGGATCCCAAGCCTATTCTCTTGACACTACACTTCCACTCATTTTCCCTCTCATGCCCCCAGAGCTTTGGCCAGACTAAGTCCTTAACTACAGATTCAGAAACACACTCTAGCTGCATGCAAAATACATCATCATCATCATCAGTGAGATGCAAATACCTGTGCCAGTGCAGACCCCAAGGAGATAATTTCAGAATTACTCCTTTGGTAGGCAGGGGGGAGAATTCCCAAAACAAAACGGGATCTCACGTTCCTACAATTGGAAAGGGGTTCTAAATTCCCTCCCTCCCTGGAGTCTAAACTCTGAATTTGCTGGGAGAAAAGAGCTTTGGGCATGAACACCACAGGAAGTATCAGCATGGCTTTGGGAAAGCCTTGCATGCTCTGGTGCACTGCCCCACACAGCCCAACACAGCAGCACAGGAAGCCTTTCATTAGAATTATTCACAACAAAACATGGAAAGGGGCTGCAAGCAGCAGAGACAAACACTACTCGAGTTCCAGGGACACTGGGGGATTTACTCACCCGATGACAACAATTTCCTGCAGCAGTCTGAGTGGGCATTCAGTGCTGCTAAGTGTAAAGGGAACATGTTGTGGATCCCACACCTGAAAGGGACAACAGCCTTGTGAGAAAATGCAGGTTACAAACATACACAGCACATCAAAAGCTCCTTCCAGAAAGGCAACATTTTCTCATGCTTTTCTAGGAACAATCTTTCTTGGTGCCTGCCATTATTTTTATCTGTATTTCCTTAACAGCCTTCTTGAGAGTTAAAAATATTCTGATGCAGCAAAATCTTGGCATTTTGCTTTGAACAGAATGTGGCAGGATGGTTTGTGAAAATTCCAGGCGACGCCAAGGTAGGGGAGGAAGTAAGAGAGCAGATACTGCTTGGAGTCAATTGCCCAGTGAGCCACAAATTTCTGCACCAGCTACACATACCGCAACTGCCATTCTGAGGGAAATGTAAATGCCAAAATCTTCTCTATATTATTTCTGATTTTTTTTTTTTGCAGATGACTCTTCACACTTTCCTTTAGGCTGCCATGCTACAGTTTTCTTCCACAGCCTAAGAACTAATCTAATTTTCCTATTTGCTCCAGCTACTTTCCTCACCTCCCATTTCACTTTTTCCTCCCTTTACACATTTACACTCTTTTCAGTCACACAATAAACTTTCAGAGCAGACACGATGGGTAAGAAAAGAAAGGGCGCCTTTAGATTGAGCCTGTTTATCATTAGTCTAAATCCATACCAGGCAAACATGTAGTTTTTAAACAAGCTGAGCACTCAGCAACTTTAATTAATATCAGGAAATCATGCCAGTTCAGTCTCTAGGCATGCCACTGCTTACTGTCTTAGAATACTTCTGGGTCTGGACATCTTGGTGTCTTTCATTCAGCACTGTTTTGTGCAAAGTATCTTGTTATTCTAGAAATATTATTCTACTGGCAGTTCTCCAAGTGCACATAAACATGGAGCCTCTGAAAACAACTAGCCTGACAAGATTATCATCTACTGCCTGCTCCAGCAGATTTTTTTTTTTTAAATTACAAACTCAGGAACAATAGCAGATGGATTCATATCAGTCCTTCACTTCTGCGAGACAATTGGTGGATGGGAGAGTATGATCATCTCATGGAAGAAGATTTCAGATACAGACCAAAGACAAAGGAGCTTGTCTTTCTAGACACCATAGATCATAATTACTTAGGAAGCTTAAGACAATAATTAATGTGGATGTTTATAAATATATCTTTCTCCCTCCAAGATTTTATGCATAAATGTATTTAACTAGTTTGGGTTTGTTTTCAAAATATTTATGATTTCCTGAATCCACAGGCCCATTCTTTCTCTGTCTTCACATGTCCTCCTTGCTGCTTCACTACACTGACTTGTGCTGCTGTACAGATTTTAGTTTTGCTATTAGCAGCATCTATATCTTAGAATAAATCTATTAAGAAATGATCTGACAGCCTGTTCTTTGAAGAAAACATTGCAAGCTCCACTGAGCTGCTGCATCTGTACAAACAGGTTGCACTTTCTAGCCATGGATTTGCTTAGCTTATTTAAGGGAACGTTGGACATTCCGTATTGCTTTCCTCCCTACACCCACTTCCCTCTGCCTCCTCCTCCACCTAGTTATCTAACACAATATTATTCATCTTTTTGGTCAAGATTTCCACCCAGCAGATGTTTTGGCTGGTTTCCACCAAAATCCACTATCTGCACATTTACTAGCCAGTGTCCCACTTCTGCAGTGCTGTTCACACTGGTTCCTCCCATCACTTGCACACTTTCCCTTGCAGTGCATTGCCTCAAAGCCTGGCAGAGCTGTCTGCACTTGTTGTGAACAGTGCTGCAGTTTTCTTTCTTAAACCTATTTGGGGAGCTCACCCAGAGTTATTTACATGCACCACATATTGAAAGCACATTTAGCACAGGCAGTAGCATAATTTCCATCTGCCTGGTATCTCTGAGCCAACTTCTTATTTCACTTATTTCTGCTGCTGGAAAAAGTATTTTATTTGATCAATGTTCCAGTTACCCAACTGTGAAATAGAAATTTCTAACTGGATAACCCTGATTCCTAGAGTGGAGTGGGCTATCCCAGTGCATCTCATTTTCCCTTAAAACCTCAAGATAACAGACAGCAACTGACTGTACTGAAGAAAGAGAGAGGAAAAACCTACACTTCTATTAAGATACCAAGATCTTCATGCTGGCTGTATTAATAAAATCCAGTGACACTAGCTGAAGCCTGTGGAATTGCATTATCCATGCCAATTGAAGATCTGTTCCACCTTCTGAGTTTTTAGGGTGACAGTTGTACTCAGCAAAGGAGAATGGGCAAATGTGTCACTTGCATAAACACCACCATGCAAATAAACAAAATACTGAGAGCTGCAATTCCCTCCCAAATTCAAACTAGTCATTTGCATTTGAAAGCAGGGTTTCCTAACTAGGTAAGTCAAGAGAAGTCCCTGATTTCTATGGCAGGTTCTATGTAAAAGAAAAATTATATTATGGAGACATGTGGAGGTAATTTCCAAAACCTTACATTCATGAAAGCAGATGCTGCTCTGAAACACCTGGTGCAGATATCCCTCATGGCATTGCATTACCCTGATCTCATACCCCTGTGTTTATGTCCAGGTCTGCTATTTCCTTTTGACAGACCCTGGGAACCTGACCATAACTAAACAGTACTCAAGTGTTCTCTCTGTATATACATATATATGTGTATATATGCATATATATACATATATATCTATATACACACACACACACCACCCCTACTTCATGTACATTAACACCACTGTCCTACATCAGTGCTTCAGGGAAAAGAAGCAGTGCTTGTGTAACTTGTAATCACGCAAGTGGGCACCACAGGAACTGAGCAGTTTGCTTCCCCTGCACACTTCTCAGTTGTTCATATTTCAGTCCCATGTCACCCACTGAAGTACAGTACAATTATGCTTGTCAGTTTTAACCTTCCCACTTCAGAAGGTGAGGAGCAGCTGTGTTTCCAGGCAATGGACACGACACTTGATCCTCACAAAGAGTTCCACTTGAGGCACCTACTTGGCAGTATCGGCTCCGCTGGTTATGAGGGTGTTGATCAAAAGCTCGTGTCCGTATCTTGCAGCCACGTGCAGAGGGGTGTTACCATCCTTATCTACACAGTCGATTTCCCCTCCTGCACAAGAGATTTTCATACAGTTTAACACTGAAAAATTCACCATGAACCAGAACTACAAATGCTGTTTGTCTCTGGTGACAGCACCATGAGCAGCCCCGAGCTGCTCTCTTAGCCACAGAGACTGAACTTCCCAGAGCAAGGACCAGCACACAGCAAGCTCTCAGCTATCAGCCACGGTCTGGCAGCAGCACTTGCACCTCCCTCTCCACCTGCAGTGGTGGGAAAGAGTGCTGGGAATGGGATGATGTGCAAGGGTCAAGTACATTATTTGGATTTGCTGCCTATCTAAAGATACAAATGGGTGCCTGAAATCAACTACAACATAATCTGCTGAAACTGCACCCTCATTTGTAAAGGCACTGCCAGTCAGCCTTATCTGTACAACAATGTAAATTAGAGTTCACTCCCGAGGCCATCAGGAACACACTGCAAACAAACGTCTTGTGTGCTTTTTGCGTGTCTTACCAAAGCACAACCAAACAGTGCTTCTGTAGAACTTTTCCTTTTGCAATTTAAACCTGGCATCTTGTGTTTTATTCACATAAGCAGGAAAAATGGATTATTTCTTTAGATAGATTACAGACAAGTCCCAGTTTTCTATTTGGACCAAGAACTGTAACTTTTTCAGTCTCTCCTTGCCAGTCAGGTTTACTGCACTCCAACTATTCTCTCTTTTCCCCAGTCCTCTCCAGCTGGCCTGAATCCTTGTGGAAGCAAAAGCCAAAACCAGTACTACAGCTAACATTTCCCAATGCTGAGCTAAGCAAACAGGATTACTTACTGCCTGCTGGCTACACTCCTATCTGTGCACTCCTGGATACTGCACAGCACCATGGACATCCATTATCCATTTCTTTAAGCACCACAACACTGCTGACTTGTGGTCAACAACCTTCTGATCCTCCACAAGCCCCACATCCCTTCTTGAGGGATTGCCACCCACCTGGCTGTTGCCATTCTGAACTTGTCCAGCTGATACTCCTGCCTCTGTGAGTGATTTTTCTTTTGCTTCACTTGCATTAGAACGTCTGTCTCCAGTTCTACAGGATCATTTTTCATTCTGACTCCACCTTCTGCCAAACTAACAGTCTCTCCCAACTACATTTTTTTCTCCAAATGTTAAAAGCACATTTTCTATTCCATTATCCAAGCTTTTAATGAAAGTACTGGACAGTTCCAGACCCAGAAGGGAAACTGAAAACTCCCTCACTACACCTTCCATTTCAACAATTCATTTATTACCAATCTCTGAGTGTAGTTTTACAACCAGTAATGCACTAGCACTGCAGTGTTTTAATACTCTGTTGTTTTGCTGTGAGAATGCTTCCTGAAAGCATGTAAAAAGTCTTGCTAACATCAGGATATGGTAATATTTACTGCATGTCCACTATTCACAGGTGATTACAGGGCTTAATTGCAACAGGAAGAGTTCTAGTAAAGCACTTGACAACATGCCCCGAGAAGCTGTGATTCCCCATTCCTGGAAGTGTTCAAGGCCAGACTGGATGAGGCTCTGAGAAACCTGATCTAGTGCAAGGCATGCCCTCCCCATGGCAGACAGGCTACAACTAGATGATATTTAAGGTTCCTCTCAACTTTTCTAATTTCTGATTTTTTAATGTTAATCGAAGGTCAATGAAATGCTTGAACAAGTTCCCTGGGGTAGAGCATCCACCAATGCACAAACAGAAACTACACATGGAAAAGTAAGAGGACTGTGCTGTGTTCACAAAGCCTATTAAACTTCTGTAGAAGAGAATTGTGGTGTTCGAGCTTCTTTTACTCTTGAGAAATCTATGCAAGATATTGCCCACTTTGGCTGACCTATGTAACATTCTCCAGAATTTTTTTCCTCATTTTTAAAGAACATATCACACTTGCAGTTTTCCAATTTTAAGGTAATCCATTTTTCCTCTACAAGCTGCTAGAGACAGCAACCAGAAACTGAGACAAGATTAGCCAACTCATTAAGTACTGCAGAATGAAACTCTATTGCTTTAAATCATTGACATTTCTCTCTTCCCCAAGATCCCATGGCAATGAGGCATAAAGTCACTTGCAATGAGATCTGTGTACAACACTAAAATTAGAGGGGCAGAAAACAAAGAAAGAAAGGAGTGAAACCCAAGTAAATGGAAGAAGAGTAGACAGGCATGAAGGGCAGATGAAGAACTGCCAGTCCTTTCACACACAAATCCAACAGCGAGCAAACAATGGCTCTAAGCCTGAGCATCTTAGACTAAACAACTAAAAATTGCAGTAAAGCACTGTTTCTTGCATTTTGCCCCAATCCCCTTTTATTCTTACTTTTTTTTTTTTTTTTTTTATCACAGGAGAGAGATAACATGATGACCCGAAAGAAGCATGATCTACTGGAGACCTCCATTTTAAAACACAATCTTGTTTAAATGTGTCATTACTTTTAAAGCACAATTGTTCAACCAACTCCAACATTTCACACTTCAATTCCAAGCTGGGATTTTGGAAAACAAAAAAAACCCAACCCATGAACAAAGCCATCCTGTCTCAGGTTGTGGCCCAAACTGGGAAGCTTAAGTAAAGAATCAGTAATAGCAACCTTTGTCATTCAGAAAAAACAGGCCTCTGCCAGATCTCCAACAAGAATAATTGCTATATTCTACAGTATTCTTGGACCAAAAAAATGCCTGAAAAATGACTGATAATCAGGAATCCTGGCTATGCCAGAACAAACAAGGCAGTACTGCTCCTTCCTGCTGAGTGCATATTCAACACTTCATGAAGACGGTGGCAAGGGATGAGCAAAGAGAGGCGAGAAAAGCACAGCGGCTGAGTGCAGAGTAGAAAAAATGGTTTGAGCTCTAAGAATACCAGGGCTCCCAAAGGAGGACAACTAGAAAATTGTGCATCCTTCTCAGCAGAAAAAAGACCTAAATACACCTCTGAACTCTTGCTTTCAGGCTAAGAATCTGAATAGATCATCTGGACCACTGTCAGCTGGGAAGATTATGGAATTTTACTACCAAAATCTCAGGTTGTGATGACATGATGGAATGAGAGCTGTCAGTTCAGCTCAAACCCAGAAGTTCATGGAGCTGCCCTCTGCGCCAGAACACTGAAAATTGCAACAGTGGACATGCCTGATCTCTTGGAGAGCCACTCCAGAGGCACAGCAACTCACCGTTCTGGATGAGGGTCTGCGACCGCGTGAACCTCCCATGGACAGCTGTCATGTGCAGGGGGCTCTTCCCATCCTTACTCTGACAGGAATGAAACACAGCAGTGGTTTAGCATGTGAAGGCTTATGAAAGCAAAGGTACCGTGAGTACAGAGCAATGTTTTGGGTTTTAGAGAAAGAAACTCAGACCAGGAAAGCTGAGCAATGAGAAAATAGCACGGGAGTGGTACCAGCCTCCACTCACATCACTTCATGTTTACTGGCACGGGGTTTCACCTTCATTGGCAAGCACAACTAACATCCCTAACTTCTTAATAATTCTGAGTTTAAACAGTGCACTGACTATTCACTGATCTTAAGGGACTTGCCAGAGGTGTTAAATGCTGGAAGTTAAATGCCAGTTTCACAGATGGGAAACTGAAACACAGAGTTTTAACTCAAGTAGTCAAAATCTTGTATGAACTCAGAAGACCTCAGGTCTTCTGATACTTATACCAGCACCCTCTGTTGAATAACAGCAAGTTCCTTTCAGCTTCATCAAGATGTGTAAGTTGTGCCTTCAAGAATATTCAGATATCCTAAGCAGAATCAGAGTTTGTAAGCTGGGGCTCTAAAGCAGGTAACAAGCAACCCCAGAAAGGGAACTTTTTGGAATCAGGTTTAATTAAATCTATATTATATAGGGAAGTAAAACAGGAATAGTTCTTTGACTTAGCACCATTCCCTGAGATAACATTTTGACAGAGCTCCTGGGACTACATTTTAGTACTTTTTCATGCCTTCATGAAAGTGGTTGGCCTAGAGTTTAGAGTTATCATTGTATTTATCAAGGCACTGCAAGCTCCCCTCCTGGGATGTAATCTCACCCAAACAGTTTCATGATCAACATTCTCAGCATCACTCCAATTCCATCAAGGATTTAAAGCCCTGCTGTACTTGTTGTTACAGTTTCCTCCTGAGATATGCAAAACAGGCTAAAGTAAAAATGTAAAGCTGGTATTCAAGATTTACCTGAATATTAACATCTGCCCCATTATTCACTAGTAGTTCAAGACACAGTGCTCCATGAGTGGAGGCGGCAGCAAAATGCAAGGGGGTGAATCCATTGTTATTAGGCTGATTTACATTAGCACCATAGTCAATCAGCTCATTAACAACAGAATCCTGACCGTTGTAACAGGCAATGTGAAGTGCAGTATTTCCATAGATGTTCATCTCATCAATCTAAAATGAGACAAGGAGACATAGTTAAAATTGCAGACATCAGCTTAGCATTTTATGTAATGCATCACACGCTGCAAATGGAAATAGCTGGAGGCCTGAACTGTCACAGGGCATAGTTCTCACCAGCACATTTCATCGACAAATTATACTCCCAGACAGCTTCCCTTGGAATGCTTTACCTTTCCTATTATTAACTTTTTATCCTACTGACAATTTCCAAAACCAGTGTGAAGCTTAAAGCTGATAGCAGGACTATGTAATGATAGTAATGATGACAAAAATCCTACCAAGCTGGAAAGCTTTTTCCATGTAAGTGGAAAAGCAGGATGAATAAAAAACTCACAATCTTTATATTTAAAAAGAATACAACAGTAAGTATTGAGTTTTTGTGATGAGAACCAGGCATAAGAGCTGTTTACACAGTATTATTTTGGATAGGGAGTGAGGGTATCTGAGTGAAAGCAATGTGAAAATGCACAGATATTTACACTTCAATAAGAAACCACTTTCAGTAGCTCAGAATTATAAAGATGTAATTAAGATTATGTTACTTCTTGATGACCAACTTAGTATTCAACTGCTGTTCTGTAAAACAGGACAGGACAGATTGCACAAAGGACTCGGAAATGTCATGAACAGCCCTCCATGAAACACAGGTGTCTCAAAGCTCATATCCCCAGTGATGGAGAATGTGGAACTTAAAGGGACTTATTAGCATAGCGCTGTTGATAACAGAAAACAGCTATTCCCCTTCACAGTCAACAGCCTGTGAACATGAACTCCTGGCAATTTTGTGGCAGGTCAAGTCAGCTGAAAATGCCATGGCAAAAGCAATGGCTTTATTTGACATCTCTGATTAACTGTCTGATTAGGCTCCTCTGGTCATCTCAGCCCTGCTTTGAGGAATTGGCAATAACAAGAAGTCTGTGCCCTGAAAAAAAAAGTTATATTCCAGAGTGAAAACAATGTATCAGCTGCAAGGAAATACAGTTCTGTAAACTGAACAGCCTGAGCTGCTGTTTAGTGAAGTACACAGTGTATATGTTGAGAACAACCCCTCATTGTATCAAAGGAAATGCTGACCCAAGGAACATTTCATTACTCCATCTTCTTCTGCAGGAACAGGATATATCTCCTGATTACTTCAGCAAGGTGGCCTGGAATTTACTGTCCATATCAGCCTTTCTTAAATACAGAATGTGTCCTGACTCTTGAACCAATAAACCACAGGAAGCAGGAGGTGGTCTGGAAAATGGGACCCCTTTTCTTTAGAAGTCACTGTCTTTAGCAGCATCCACAAGAAAGAAGACAAGACTATCTCTGAATAGAAATAAAGTGCACATTATCACATACCTCCACCCCCAGGTTAAGGAGTTGTTTCACAATGTTAATCTGCCCATTGGATGCAGCTGCATGAAGTGGGGTGTAACCCTTCTTGTCTTTACAAGTCACTTCTGCACCATGATTAATCAGTAAGGCAACAACTTCCAGGTGACCTTCAAAAGATAAAAAGATAGTAATCAATGAGTAGGCCACCCCACAGCATCGCTTCTCCCAGATTACTGCTTTCTTGATAACACACTGCCCTTTCACTGCTGTTTCAAAGTGCTCCTGCAGTTTTACAAAGAAAGAAAAACCATTTTCATAAATGTTTCTAATCCTAGCTCCAGGCCTTGGAAAGAAATCCAGGCATTCACCTTCTCCAAATGTGTCAAATTTCTCTTTACTGAATTGATTTTCCAGTTGCCAAAAGAACAAAACCACATCTCTTTTCCATTTATTTCTCTCATGCTAACCGAGTGTGTTTTATTCTCCCTCTTACTGAGGATAGTGATACAGTGAGCACAGGAGTCTCCCAAAACTGGCATCCTATTGATGTCACCTGCAAGTACAACTGCTAACATTTGTTGGTTTTTGTTAGTGATAAAAAATAACCTTATTGAATTATAAAATTAAGAGGGACAGTTCTATTGCTTTATGCTGAGACAGAACGGTCTGTCTTAGAATTAAATATTTATGTCAAACACCATACAAAGTTGTGCTACATTTGAGTTGCACAGAACTTTCATGACGGGGCAGTTCTGGTCATGTGCAGGACCCAAGAAACAATATGTACAAAGTCTATAGATAATTAGTGTACAAAAATAATGAAATATTCCAGAAACTCTGTGAAGGTTTACAACTCTCATGTCACTAACTTCTGTCTAAAATTCACTACAGACTCCATTGCTAATTTAGGCCTTAGATGTTATCTAAATACTTTTAAAAGTACATCATGAATTTCTGAAAACATTTAAATGGAAAATAGGCATGGAATTGCACAGCACAATGTAAGAGCCTTTCAAATCTAGAGTGAAGTTCAAAGCTCGTTAGCTCAAAAGCCACATCACAGCTATTGGCAAGAGCCATTCCATCTGTGTATGTGTGTATCAAAAAACCACACAATATGCTTTTCTCACAGTTGGAATCTCCTATTATCTCATTTCTAAAAGTGCCAGGATTAAAATCAAGATTTCTGACATGTCAAATGAAAGAGTTGCTGGCTGAGGGCGCACAACTCCCCACAAATGGTAACCTGACCTATACAGCTTGGCCAACAAAAGCTCTTGAACAAGCATGACCACTATCACAGCCAATCTTGTATTTTTAAATTACAATGCCCCCCTGTAAGACATTTGCCTTTAACTTGAAAGGAATGATAAGGCAAACTGTTTTAATTAAGCAGTATTTGGTAACACCACTTATTTTTGGAGAAGATATTCAGTTGCTCTTGTCCACTCTGGAATAAAAGGTGACAATATTCTTCTAATAGGAAGGAAGTGCCTATTGTGCATTTCCTAAGAATATCATAACCTAGCTGCTTATACACTGCAATAAACAACAAAATTTTTGATCACAGTTACCTGCATTTCATTGAAAGTACTTCTTAACAAAAACTGAAACAAATATAACCTGGGTTTTTTTCTAGCACAAATATAGTTCAGGCTTGATTTAGAGTCAGGATAAGACCAAAATGAAAAAGCAACACAAAAAGCCCACAATTAACTGTCTAAAAAAGGAAATGACAGCCAAGATCTCCCTAGCTGCAAATCCATAAATGGACAGTGTTTATTTAGATCAGCTGAACCCTTCTCTCTTCAAGGTAATTACACCACTCTCTTTCCAGGGCCAGGTCTGTTCCTGTCCATTTCAAGACATGCTACCCATTATTGAATAGGAAATTAAAAAGAAGGAGCAGCAGCCCAAGCCTTACCCATGTACGCTGCCCAGTGAAGAGCTCTTCTGTCCTTTTTGTCAAAAGCATTGATGTTTGCACCCTTGGCTAAGAGCAAGTTCACCATCTAAAAGTAACAACAGAAGGTAAACCAACCCTCCAGATCACACACTTGAAGGTTTATAACAAATCAATCTTGCAATAAAGCTGGGATACAAAATGCTTCATTTGAATGATAATTTCTGATATTGTCTGATATATCAAAAACATTCAGATTATGACAGTTAGACACAGACATTATTGTCTCTTTCCTACAGTCCAGTGTTTTAAAGGCCAAACACCATCACCTTTTTACAGGAACCACCATTCCACTTTCTTCTTTTAATTACAGTACAACTCATCAACTTTCATTGACAGAAGCTCACTGTTCCAGTCTAAGAGGTTTTATTCCATGTCTAGTTCTTCAGGTGTGGAATGATCCTTAAACCCAGATCTAAAGACTAGAAAAACCTAGGAGGCAAAAATCTAAGGGTTTTATTTACGTAAGCTTTTTCATATAGTTAAATAATAATACTAGAAAAGTTTGCTTGTATAAGTAGGGAAAACCAGAAGCACATTTTCTAGAAGGCCAGTTAGAAAACCAGTGACTGGATCTTGCACAGCTGCACATTTCTTCAGTATGAAATTAATCCATCACTTTGCCCGTCTTTCCATTCTGCCGCTCTTATTTTCACAGGCAGCTCCAAAGAAGCCAGGAGACCCTGGAGCTGCTGGAAGCAGTGGCACAGCTGGCTCTCCAGGAGTGCCACTTCCAGCCACTGCTGTCTTCCTGCAGGTAGGGAACCTGTCCCACAGTCTGGGAAGCAGCCAAGTGACAGCAGCCCTGGGGCTCAGGGACATGGGGCTCAGTCTAGACCCAGCCACAGCGGGTCTAGACTGAGTACTAGAGTTGAGTCTAGACTAGTACTAGACTCAGACTAGTGAGAGTACTGGATGAGCCGAGCGGTGAGCCCGGCAGTGCGGAGCGGTGCCGGCGGCGCTCACCTCGATGTGGCCGTTGAGCGCGGCGTGGTGCAGCGCCGTGCGCCCGCCGCGGTCCGACACGTTGACGCTGCTCAGCAGGGGGATCAGGATCTCCGCACACTTCACCGCCTTGTTGGCGGCTGCCACGTGCAGCGGGGTCTGCCAGTTCTTGTCCCGGGCATTGACATCGGCCGAGTGCTTGATGAGCACCTGCACGGCTTCCTGCAACGGCAGCACGGCCACGGCCATCACCAGCAGCTCCAGTGAATGCACGGCGCTGCCCCGGCAGCTCCGGCACACAGCCGGTGTGTCACGGAGGCACAGAGGACAGCAGCCATCCAAACCACCTCCCAGGCCTCTGCAGTGGTATTGTCCCTTCAGATGGCCCGGCACACATCACCTCTGCTGCCACTGAGAGCAGTGGCCTCACAGTCAAAACTTGCCAGGTGGATTTGAGGATGTCCTAAGCTGCCTGTGCAGAGAGCCCATCCTGTTTGGTTGATTAACCATCAGCACCTCATAGCTGTGCTTGCAGTGAAGAAATGAACTCACTTGAGCCATTATTGCCACCACTGATGGGCCCAGCCCTGGCCAGCAGCAGGACACCCTGGAGCTGCCTGGCACTGGCTCTGTCTGACATGAAGAAGCTTCTGGCAGCTTCTCACAGAAGATGCCCCCACTACCACACCCTTGTCACACAAACACAACATACACTGCTGCAGGAATCATTTACAAAATGAAAAGCACGTCAAAATAACGGCTAAATGCTGCACATTTTGTTTATAAACAGAAAAAAAAGAGAAAATAAAGAAGGACGTGTGAAAACAAAACTTTAGCTTTGCAAAAACATGAGAATGCTGGTGTCCCCAGCTTAGCATTAGCATTCCTTTCCTCCCCAAGGCCTAAGCATAGGCCAAGGGTCTTGACTGCAATACCCATTCTGTCAGCCTGAGACCAAACAACATCTTTTAAGGTTAATTTTGTTGGTTAAAAGTAAATATTTCCCAGTGAGAAAATGTACTGTTCTCTCTTGAGAGCCCCTCTTGCTGGAGAACTATAATCAGTTCATTTCTACTCATGCATCTGCCATTAAGCAAGTCAGATAAAAACCACAAATTTTTCTCAAAATTGCATTTCTTTTCTTCTTCCTTTTTCCCCCCCACAAACAAAATACAGAGGAACTACTGGGACACAGTAGCATTCAAGCAGCCTTGTCTGATAAATCCAATTCACATCTGGTATGTGGAAGAGCCCTAGTCCTACATAGTACCTTATTATTTTTTCATAAACTGCCAAGTTTTCGGTTAAGCCCAGCCAAAATTTTATTAATGAATAACAAATGCATACAGTACCTTTACTTAGTACTTTTATATCTAGAATGGCTCAGGAGAGTGCCTGCAGTCTGTATCAACACTACATACGTACTGGGAGTTTTATGTCTTTGTCCTCAACTGATCTCAGCAGTTTCATTTTCTACAGCCATCTCACAAACTCTCCTCTAACAGATTTGTTCAGTGAGCGACACTGCATCTCTTACAGCACCAAGAATGATACATGACTGTTGATGTCTCAAGAGGATTTTGTTTTTTAAATTACAGGCCTACTATTTTAAGAGTAATTTCAATGTAATTCACTGGAGACCTACGCAGCTGGGACATGCAGTCAGCAGGAAACTTCATGCACTCTTAGTGAAAGAAAGAAAAAGTTAAAGGAGAATTTTTAGAAGTAAATAATAAGGACTGAATATCCAAAGCTAAAAATACTTAGATTTTAAAAGAAAAACATTTACGCATTTTTGTTTACATCTGCAGTCTGCTGCTCTTCCAGATTTGGGATCAAAAGTTAAAATCCTTATGGAAAAGTTTTAATTCTATTGTTTTTAGAGCATGAGCTCGAAAAACCTTTTATTATAGTTTCTCCATACGCATGCAGTGCCCAGCTATGGTGTAAACCTCTGCAGTCAGTGTCTCTAGCTATCCCAAGTTATCACAGTGAAATCTCTAAACTTTTTCAATCTGTTTAGGGCCAGAAGTTGATATATCCATTAACAATCCTACAAAGACACCCTAAGGGTTGCTGATTTGTAAATAAATATAAATCCCTAAAGCCCTTGAAAAATCATTAAGACATAAGTAAAGAAGAGTCCATTCTTTTAATCAACATATAAAAGGATTCAAGGAGATAACTTCTGAATCCTCTGAAATCTTCACAGTGAAACTTAAAATTTATTGGTGATCATTCTAAAAATAACTGTGCTCACAAGAACTTCCAAAACTACACCGAGTCCTACTGGTCAGCTTCTGGACCACTAATTCATCTTCTTCTATCAATGGGAACTCTGAATTCACCTACTGCTATCTATTACAGTCACCATCAAAGCTGCATATTTATTTACTTGTGTAAGAAGGTAAAAAACAGCACTTAAAGAGCCTCAAATATAAAAAATCCTGTTTCCAACTTGTTACCAAAAGTAGCAATTATGGTATAAATAATGATGAAAAAATACCAGGAGAAGAAAGCTGAATGTGTTTATGAAATACACCATGAAAAGGGATCAAAGGCTGGTGCCTTCCCCTGCTGCCCCATTAATGCACCTGGGTACTCACTGAGAGGCACCAGAACTGCCAGCACACTTTCTCATTGTGCTTCAGCTGACAAAGAGTTAAAGATGAGACACAAAGCCACAGAAAGACATACATTTTCTGCTAGGACTGTGGCTGATGATAAAAATCATGTATTCTGACACATCCAAAACCAAGCACACTGCAATTCCTGCATCAGAAAGACTGTGGCTGTTTTTTAAGTCTGATCTTTGTTTTCCAACATGACTTTTTGTATTTTGCCTCATTACAGCATTCACAGTCTATCAGATATTCCTTTCAGAGGGTTTCAGGGGATGCCAGCAGCTGGGAAGCTCAGCCAGCAGCCAAACAATGCCCGAGTTCAGAAGCGAGCCCAGGATTCCTGCCTCCAGGCTTGGCAAGGGCTGGATTGTTACAGAGGTGATTCGAGTCCATCAGGCTCTGGAAGACAGCCACCCTCTGTCTGTTTCACAACTCCTCCCCTCATCCCCAGCAGCCAATTCGGTCTGCAGTTGGGGTAATAAAGTATTGGGAGAGTGAAAGTAGACAGGGAGGTCCACAAAGGAAAGCAAAGAATAATGGTGCAGCTGGAAACAGGGCAATGCCTGAGCTGCACTCCCAGTAGTTATTGCTGCTCCTTTTAAAGATAGCAATGAAAGAGGTACAACATGATCCCAGGATATTTCTGTTTGTCAAGTAGAAGAAATATGGGCAAGCCCCCCCTTCTGCACGAATCAAATGCATTAACAGAAAGCCTAACGGATGCCTTGAAATGTAATTAACCAAAACAAATTATGTGGTAATGCATGCTGGATCACATCCACATCCACATCCACTCCCTTCTGGCACACACTCAGCATGCACACACCCACAGGGATTTATTCCTCTTTTTTCACCACCAGAAGATGATGTGGGCTCTGTAGACCACAGTGGACTCTATCCCATGTGATTCCTGCTCACTGCTCCCCGTGACTTGCTATGGTAACGTAAAGCAAGGTGAGAATCAAGCACATGAAGGCTCAAGAGCAGCTACAGGTAACATGTAAGTGCTGGCCTCCAGCTGCAGTGCCCTGCGTGCAGGAAATGCCTTCCCTCTTTGCATGCCCATGCCACCTACCACGGCTCTCCAGGGTTTGCTCTTCCCCCAGCACACTGGTTATGCGTAAAAGCAGGGTAATCAAATCTTACTCACTTCACTTCTTGAAGCAACTGCTCGATGGAGAGGAGTCAGCCACATATTGTCCTTGGCATTGACACGAGCACCTGCAAATAAACAGCAGAGGTTACACTCACGCCTTGGGTGTGACACTGAGAGCCCTGCCCTGCTGTTTCCCAGTAACCAGAGCTGAGTACATGGTACTCTCAGTGCTCCCCAGGACTCTCCTGGCACCATGTTCACCTTGAAAATGCATTTCTAGGTGTCAGATAGATAAAGCAGTATTGGATTCGCAAGGTGCCTCCAAATGGGAAAATGATGCATCTGACTCCATAGCATCAGAAAGCTAATTCAATACTTTATTATACTATATTATTCTCTACTATATTACACTACATCTAAACTGAAACTGCACAAGCACTCAACAGAACAAAATCTCGTGACTGTCAGCCGACAGTACCAACACGCACACGTGGATGCAATTGGTCACCACAGGTAAACAATCTCCAGAACACATTCCACATGAGCACAACCAGAGCAGCAGCAACTGAGATAAGAATTGATTTTTCTTTCTCTGAGGTGCCTCACTGCAATTCCCAGAATATATCCTTGGGAAGTTATGCCTTGCTTTTCTCTGTGAAGACAAATGCAGCCACAAAGCGGGATTCGGAAAGAAAGGAACAGAATAGTCCTAGATAGATAGGACTATTATTAGGAATTGCTTTGTTTACCTGACACAGAAGAAAGATTTGTTGGAAGGAATTACCTATGTATGTACGTACATGTGTGTCTATGTAGATGCATGTTTTTAGATCAACTGATACAGCTGGGGGGAAGAAAAGCACCCTTTGCTCAAAGCACTTTGCCGTCTGCACACATGAAAGGAACTAGCCTGAGCAACCACCTCTTGTTTCCAGCTCCATCAGGTAGACCACCAAAAAATAACCACTTCCCTGCTTCACAAATCCTGCTGGGATCAAGAAAACAGGACCAGGAAATGCTCAGGTTAGAGACAGAACTGGACACTCACTATATCAGGTTCTGTGGATGTTACTGACCAAACAACAGAAGAGCAGGGATGAAGAACACACTCATCTGCCTCCTGTGCAGTTCAATGCTAACAGGTGCTCTGACAAGGGCAGCTGGGCAACAGGATGGATTTGGGCTGGTGTGCCAGAAAAAAAGGATAAAGGAAGAATATTTGACTACCACAGTGGTTCTGGCTGACTGCAGACCCCAATTTTTTTTTTTTTTAAGGTATCCTATACATGTGATCAAGAAGATTTCTTTGCAAGAAATACTAAAGCTATTCACTGATGTGATAGAAGAAGAAGGAAGGAAGAACATCTAGTGATAAGGACTAGAGAAACTGATTTTTAAAAAATTATTGTACCTCACAGATCTGCGGGTAGCAGTATTAGTCTGAGAAGGGAAGCACATGCAGAAAAATATGTAGAGAAGCACAGCCTGGCTGAGTCTCTGAACTTCATGAACAAAGGGATGCTTAAGCTTCCTTTTGCACCATAAGTGCATTCAAAAGGCTGTAATTAATAAATCCCACTCTCTGAATCACCAGTACTTTCTGAGAGCTGATTCTTAGGAATATTAAGATGCTTGCCTGTGAATCACAGTGGTTATTGGGAATCATGCTAGATAATCAGAGAAGAAACAAGTTCTTGCATATTTCCACAAGTCAGGATGCAGTTTTTTTGGCTGCAAGAAAAACAAGGCCACTTTCATAACTACTGCAACAATTAGAGGCAATCCTCCAAACTCACCTCAGAACCTGGTACCTGGTGGCACAACCTGCCAACCTGGAAAAAACCCTTTAGAAAAGACAGTGTTTCAAAGAGTTTTCTAATGAATCTGTCTAAGCAAGGAAGCTTTTGCCTTCTTTTTTCTTCGTGAGAAGACCGTAACAGTTGACACATTAGCATCCTGCCCTTTGCCTGCACTCTGTGAGGCTCTAGAGACCAATAAAGCAATGATTTTCTTCACCATCAGGAAGCGGACAGGACTTCAAGGCACCCTTCCATTATCCTGGTTTGGCCTGGTAGGGGTCTTGGAAACGGAAACTGCTTACTTGAATTCCTGGTGATTGACAGCAAATACCTCTTTTTGGGTTGAGAAAATGTTTTTGTATTTGCCTTGGGGTTTTTTGCCTTATGTTCTTAACTAAGGTTTCTTTGGTTTTATCTCTACTCATTCAGTAATGATTTGTAACCTTCCTACAAGCAGAGGGTTACAAATAGAAAAGGCTAATATGTAGAGTAGCAAAGCATGACCAACATTATTCCTCAGTATTTAACTCCAGCAGCATTGGTGAGTACAAAGATGATGAGGAAACCTAGAGAAGTATCTCCATCAGTAGCTATTCATGCCCTTCACTGATTCACTTACCCTTTGAGAAACTGAAATAGTTACCAAGAAAGCAACTGAAGAAAATAGTAAAAGGAAAACAAGACCAGTGTAAATAAAATAATACACAGCACACTATCAGCCTTTTCTTTCTCAGCTGTTTTCCACATCCCTTTACCTCTTTGTCCCTCTTTATGTGAAAAAGTGAAATTGCTCTTAGGTGTCTAATGCAGTGCATCAGGTGAATATGTTTGCGATTTCTGTTTTTCAGGAGCTACACAATTCACTTGTTGCCTGTTACAGAACTTGCTCTTGTGCATTTACTGAGATGCACATCTTCTGAAGAGATGTTTCAAAACATTTCCTCTTGTACTGCCACTTCCTTCACCAAAATTCAGCTTCTACGTTCCCAGCAGTTCTTCGCAGGCAATGGTTAACGACAGTGAAAAAAACTTCACCAGCACAAATGCACTCATTTGGGGACAGAAAACATCTGTCATTTTAAGGATGATCGAGCAGAGGCACTGGGAGAGCAATGCTCATGTTTTCAAAGGTGTCCTCTGCACTCCAGGAACTTGGGGGCCCATCCTGTGACAGCCCTGAGGACAGCCCTTTGAAAGCAGAGTAACACAGAAATCCAATTTTAAAGACTAAGTGCTCTAGAACATGCTACTACATCTAAAATGGGCTGTGTACAAACCCCAGAAGCTTAAATTCTCAAGATCATCCCACAACACATCCTCCAAGTCAACCAGAAATTCAGTGTCCCTCTCTTCACTCTGGACCAAGTACCTTAACCACATTTCAGTGCACTTCCTACAATACTCCATGAATTAATCTGTGTGTCTATAAGGACAAAGAGGGCTGAAAACTACTCAAATTGGTGTAAATTGTCATTCTTGGCACAATCTTCCTTGAAAATAGAAGTTGCTTTAAAGATTTCACTTAAAATCCTTTCAGATAGCCACAGCACCCACCCATCCTATAAAATATCCACTTTAAAAAAAGAAGCTCTTCAGAGTAAAGCCTTTTCTCAGCCCCACCATCTCATCATGCTCTTCCTGAGCCTGACAGAAAGGCTTAGCTGTAGGGATTTGCTTTGTGAGGCTGAAGTAGACAACATACCATATAATGTTACAGATAAAATCAACAGAGAGAAAACTTCCTGCATTCTACTTTTCTTTAATATTGCTGTTTTGTAATCTTTGCCATTTTTCACTCTCAAATTTTTCTGCCAGATGAGGAAATAAATCTGAAACTGCCTCTGTTCTTTTGAGGTCTGAAATAAACAACTCAATGCTGGCTTTCAGGAATAAAGTTAACGTCTCTTTATCATAACCAAAGTACAGTTTTCCATCCAGCACATCTGCCAAATCCACATCTCTAGATTCCACAGTCTAAATCTCCAATATTAGGGATAGTCAATGGAGGAAGAAAACTATAGTCTTTTAACCTATAAATGTCATTATTTCCTTGCACCTTTCCAACTTCTCCTGTAAGACACATCAACAGGCCCAACAAAATGTAAGGACAGCTTCTTGGCAAGAAGCCCAGAAGTTTCTGAAATAGTCAAGGAAGGTATTATTGCCTAGATGGCAAGTGCCTTGGTGGGGAACAAGGGATAAGGGACTGAGCTCAAACATGATGCCCTGAGGCAGCAGCCCAAATGGGAATGCAGCCTGTATTTGCCCAGACAATCGTTCCGGCACATCCACGACTGATGGCATCACACAGAAATTCCTTCTGTGAGATGGTTACCTTGCTCCTTCTCCTTTCTGACAGAAAGGAGGTGAAGAAGTACTCAAAGCTCCCTGCTTTCATGCAGCCTGGAAAAACAAAACCACTCAGCACCCTTCCCCAGTTTGAACCATCTGATTATGGATCAGACCTTGGAGCTGGTGTAAACCTATCTGGCTCTGACATTTAATGGGCCAGGGTGACTCAAAACAGCTGAGGGATGATCTGGCACTCTCTCTCCTCTACCAGTTCCAAACAGAGTCCATTTCAGTAGCTACCTAGAAAGCCATTCCTGGTCTGTCTCCAACCACCTGGGCAGAAATTTCATTCATTAGACACTACATTTATTTGTGCTGCCACCAGTTTATGGACCACAAATCTCAGAAGGTAATTTAATTTGGTAAATTTAATTTAATTTCTCTCCTGAACACTGTGCAAAATGAAATGTGTTGATAATGCTCCTAGCTTCTACTCATGCTGAGAATATTGCTTGATACCAACAGCAAGTGTTTGTGTGCTTTCTCTGTGTCAAAACAGAGATTGCATTGAGAGAAACCATTGCATTTTAAGCCAGACAACAAAGTTTTTCTGCTTATGTAACTAAATGTTATGTTCATATTAATATTTTATTATACACTTTCACTACTACCATTTGCTGACTGAAGAGGTGAAGCAAAGGAAGATGCTGCACTTGCAGCCTAGTTCATGGAGAGATCACAGTCACAAAGAGGTGTTTATAACAAGTCATAAACCTCCTCCTCCAATTCTCAGAAACCTCCAAACCTGCTCTTGGATACAAGTACTCATGCTTATCATGAGTAATGATACTTCAGAAATTAAATAACAATGAATAAGTAGAATATACAACACAAAATTAATTCTGATTCATGCTGAGCTAGTGGGGAAAGGTCCACACAGTTCTTGCAGATTGAACCCAAGCACAGTCCCACTGACACAAAGTTCAATTTTTAAAAGCTCACATTATAAGTTTTTCACAGTCACTTGGATATATAAAAGCTCCCCAAGATGCATCACCTACATTTTATGCTGTTGATCAGACAAACCCTATAAGCCATGGATGACATTTTGGCAGTGAGGTGCTAGAACTAAGTGTCCTAGAAGAACTCTAGAAAGCCTTTTTCCCTCATCAGGAATGTTCACTGGGACATTTTTGGATGCTGTTTGGAAAAAATGAGCAAAACTGTTTCATCTTTCTCTTTATGAGGATATTGCCTGTGCTGATGCTTGCAAAACTTGAAAAAACACATTGCTCCTGCAATCTCCTCACACCACAATGGAACAGCAGTATGTGACAAACAACACACACTGCAAGAACACATGCACAGATTAAATTTATTAACTCCTTCCTCTCAAGGAAGAAAATTATGCTTGCATTTAGCACATTAAAAACCCACCCAAGGATAACCTGTCAGCAGAGCACTGCTCTTTTTAACCATTCTGCTGCCATCACGAGTAGAGCAGACAGAGCTGATGTATGATGTATGCCCAGCTAGTTACCCTCACAAAGCAATTAAGCAAACCAGAATTCCCCCAAAATGAACAGAGGAAACACAGCTACAGCAAACTGAGTTCTTATTTTCTGCCTTCTCCAGGTGTGGCTAGACTGGCAAGCCAAAGAAATACGATTGTGTGGTCTGCATGTACCCACCAACTTTGCTCTGACTTTGAAATTCGGTGCTTTGAGCAGGAGGCTGGATCAGGCCATCTCTAGAAATACCTTCCAGCCTGAATTATTCTAGGATTCAAAGCTGGAAATTAGGTGCCTTGTAATCAAAGGGCTGAGAATTCTGAAATAACTTTTTTTTAAAAGTGGAATTCATTTGAAGAAGCTGTCTAAGAAATTGTAAAACCAACTGCGTAGCAAGGTTGCTTGCAAGGGGTTAGAAGTTTGTACCATAAGGTTCCTTTCAGTGCCACATTCTTAAATCCTCACAAGCTTTACTCTTACAGTTCTCCAGCTTAGAAAAACACTGCCTTTGAAGTCTGCAAGTGCATTCAGGAGTTTGCCATGAATTATGCTCTCTTCTTGAGAGATGACTGCTTTATGCTTTGTTCTGACATATTTTGATCGTGTTTTCTGTCACTACAACAGTTGGGAAACTTTTTTCATTTCTTTTGTTTAGATACTTCCTACTACACAGTTTCTAATATCCAAATAAACTTCCTGATTCTTAGAACCATGCTTCTAATGTAAATAGTACTTACAGTTCATTTAAGCTGATTAATAATTTTTTTGCTCTTATGCCATAATTTTTGCTTAACAGGAATTCTTGGATTGTACTCCAGGATATGAAGCCACATTTCAAATATGTATTTCAGCAAGATTCTGAATCATAAATACTGTCAGTTTGAAGGTTTTAGAAGTTGTTAAAAGCTAGTTACTTTGTTTATTAATTCTTCTCATTCACATCACATTAAATTTTATCATCAAATTTAAATATATTTTCTAAGCTTGCAAGAAATGCCACCAGCTCTGTGAAACTCAGAAATAAACAATGCCCAAAACTCCCTCATATACACTTTGCTGGGTATTCCTTGTAGCTTTAAAATTTGCTGATTTACCAATTAACAGCAGTGAGGGACTGTACCTTACCTGACAAAATGAGAAGCTCAATGATGTCTGCATCCCCCAGGAATGATGCAACGTGAAGAGGTGTTCTTTTCTCAGCATCCTACAAAACCACAGATTGTCCAGTTATAAAACATGGTCAGTAAGTGCAGCCATTGGTGTTAAAGAGCAAAGAATTTGTATCTATTTATTTTTCTGTGTGCATTTCTGTTTGTAATTATGTTAAAAAAATGCAATCTCAGCCAATGATAGAACAAAACTCAAGAGCTCAACAACACTCTTCCTCCCAATAATCCTCTATTTTTTATCACTCATTTCCACCAGACCTTGCAGAGACGTTGCCTTTACTCTGATATCCTCTTACAGGTAGAAGAAATCAAAGCTAAAATGAGCAAAGACAGCATCTTTAGGTCTCTTTCAGAAATATTTTCCACTCTTAGGAGTAAAACATCACAGCAACATAACCCAGATGCTTCTGGATGTCAGACTTCATAATGCAGTTTGCATCAACAGTACAACACCAGAGTCTTCAAAAGGATAACTCAGGAGAAATATCTGGATGACACACAAGGTCAAGATGCAAACTCTTCTTGGTCTACAAAGGTTCTTGCACACCCTAGCCTGGATATCTACAGCAGCCCAAGATGGGCATATACATCTTGACTGACCTTTAAACATAAATAAAGTATTACCAATCAAATCTGTCTTTAAACTTAGAAGAATTGCTAAGAGATATATATAATCTCTGAAATATATCTAGGGTTTTTATGGTTTCTGTAATTTTCCAAATTAAGGAGTCAATTTTAAAGATTTTTTTATTATTTAAAGGAATGTAAATAGTGTTCACGAAACCCCTTTATTTTGTTGCTTTATTCAGCTGATTCTAGAACACAGGCCTTTAAAAGAAACTACTAAATATTACAATATGGGCAATAACAATCACAAGAACTGCTAATACTGCCCATTTTGCTGTTTCCAGTCCTAAATGTATTTCGATTTGGTTTCTGAACCACAAAAGTAAGTTCTAAGAGACCTTAGCAATCCAACTTATTGCAACCTACAAGCATTCAATATTTTAAACTGGTAAAGAATTCAACACTTCCTGCAAACAGTATCAACAGAGAAATCCTACCAATATTTACACCCTGAAAAAGATGTCTGAGCCTGTCATGAAAATATCATTTTCAACATGCCAAAGCGATCATCAACCATAAGCTATTTTGGAATATCTTCAAAGTATGCTATAAATGTGGACAAATCTGTGCAGCAGAAACATTTGTCATGGGAATGTTGAAAATTGTTTCCTATCACTGAGAAGTACAGAGCCACTGATCACCAGAACAGTCTATGTTTCATTTTTGTGTTTGTATGGTTTTTTTTAAACAGACATCATGTACATAATCCTCAAATTCTGCTGCACTGGGTTTTTATCTTCGGTATTGGGCATGCAGATGAAACACTCAAGAAGACTGGTTACATAAAACCCTGACTGTCACAGGTCAGAGGGGAAGATCTCTTACAGGCTTTCACTTTCTCACAGGGTAGGCAAATCAAGGGAATATTAAGCAGTGTCCATGCAGCAGTGTTCACTCAGGAACCAGAATCACAAGTTACTCTCATATGCTTCATTCCTAACACCACAGAACAGCTTCTACAGGCTACATAAAGTACATGTGAGATCTTCCATAGTTTTCACATTCCCTGTCCTAAGGCTACCCATGGCAAAAAATGACTGACTGATCAAACATATATTCAACAATAGAACCAGTTTTATTTTTTTCTTAGTTTGTTGTTATTAATGCATGAAGCTCTCCCTAGCACAACACAGTACTTGTAATAGCCATTGTACCTGTCAGTGCAACACAGCCAAGTTTGGCAAGGGCAGAGCACTTGGAAGTTGAATGCTAATGACACAAGGCCAAGCAATTTTCTGTATCATGGAACCAAGGCTACCTAGTACTTTGTTGATTGTAAGCAATTTTCTGTACTAAACTGTAAATCTGATGCAAATTTGATAACCGAGGGAGGAAAGGGCATGAAACAGAAAATTTTACTCTTCTGTAACAGGAATAACTAGCTCTGTAAGCTTTCTACGCTTTCAGTTTTTAAAACCAATACAAAGCCCTATCACATTGAATGCAAATCAAACTTTCAGAGAAAGAAAGTTTAGTCACAAAACTGAATTTAAGCTTTATTTCTGCAAGAGGAAAAAACCCTAAAATTTCTCCATTTATTACAACCAGGCACAAATCAGCATTCACTTGCACACAGGCAACATTTTCAGAGTTTGGCAGGGAGAAACCCACACACTACACCTGCAGCTGAGCATGCAGTGAACAACTCACTGGAGAACACCCTCGAGCTCCTGTTCAGACTGTGCACAGTACTGGTACCCCAACAGAGGAACTGAGGCTTCTGTGTATCTGTCCCACCAGAGCCATGTGTCCCCCTCAGAGCCCTGATCCCTCACAGCCACAGCTCCTCACTCTCTGGCTCAGCACCCAGCACCCCAACACTCATCCAGCTCCAGCTCCTCGTCCTGTGCTGCTGGGAACAGGAGCACAAAAGTGAATCAATAATGATCTAAAGACTGGAGGCTACACACAGAGAGAGGGATAAAAATTGTCCTTTCGAGGAAAGGCTTGGCAGAACCCCAAACCTCAAGGTACATTATCAAGGCAATGAGAGTACGTGGGGGAAGAGATGATAACAGGATTACAAAAAGTATTAAGGGAAATAGTCAGACCTGCTTCAAGTGCAGTTCTCAGAAGAACAAAAGGTCAGCAAGAGACAGTAGATAAGCTATAAACAATGGCTAGAAAATCATGCTGAGATGAGATAAACTCTCTTTCCAGTACCTAAAGGGGGCCTACAAGAGAGCTGGAGAGGGACTTTTCACAAGGGAGTGTAGTCATAGGACAAGGGAAGTGGCTTCAAGCTGAAAGAGGGCAGGTTTAGATTAGATACTGCGAATAAATTAGTTACTGTGCAGGTGGTGAGGTACTGACACAGGCTGTGCAGAGAAGCTGTGGATGCCCCATCCCTGCAAGTGCTCAGGGCCAGGTTGGATGAAGCCTTGAGCAACCTGGTCTAGTGAAAGGGGAAAGGTGTCCTTCATGGCAGGAGTTTGGAATGAGATGATCTTTAATGCCACTTCCAACACTGAGCATTCTATGCTTCTATGATACTGCATTAGTAGCCTATATTAGTTCACAGAAAAGATGATGCTGCAGGTTAACATTATCTGTATGCTTTTTTTTTTTTTTTTTTTTTTTTTTTTTTAATAATACAGATAAAAGAAACTAAAAATTTAACAGCCAGGCAATCAGGAACAGAAGGCCTCAGCAAGAAAAACACTTGCTTAAACTGTTCCAGTGATCACAGTGGCAAAGATAAGGCCCTCACAGGCTTAGACTAGTCCTTAAGTGCTTTACTGGATCAGAGCCTGGGGTACATGAAGGTTACCAGAACAGTGAGCTGAATGAATCATATCAGCACATGTAAAATTATCAGGCACATTAAGGAAAGGGCCTACATTTTGTCCTCAACACACCCTACCTGTCAAAGGAGATAATGGATTTGAATTTTGATAGCAACTGCATCTGTTCAGATCAGGTGATGCTTAGGACAGAGTTACTTACTATTAAAATGTAAATGCAACTGCTGTAGAAAATAAATGTATTAATCCTTTCTTTGTCACCAAACTGACTGAGCAGTTAACAGGAATAGTTGGAGTTTACAGAAGGAGTTTAATCCACCACAGAAACAGAGTTACTGAAGCCTTTGGATTCCCACCACCTTCAAAATGTGCCTGGGTAGCAGAAAAGCACATTAATGAATATGACTTCCACTGATGGAGTCTAACCAAAGTAATGACAGAAATAAACCTCCTGCTCATTCACTGCATTTAGAGTTGTTATATCTGAGTATACCTCATTTAAATAGCACAATCATTTAAAAAAATTTCAGATACAAGTTGACTTCAGAAAAATTAAATATTGGGAACTGTTAGGAACTACTGAAGAGGCTAAAAGCTTATGAGCACCTATTTCTTGGGCTATTTACAACTGTTTGGAGCCAAAAGCTGACGTGTACCAAGAAAATCTCTGCTGCTTCAAGGATTTCCTCCTCCTCATGCATTCTTTTATTAAAGCCTGTAATTCAGAGAATAAATCTACATACATTTATAGATTTATATATCTATATATTTATAGATTCTGTATTCTATATGTGAGCACCACAGCTGAAGGTGAAAGTCAAACTGTGTAACTTATGCTTTGTGCTCTTTCTTCTGCATCATAACAGAAATTCCCATCTGAAAATGCAGATCCTCATTCCAGCACCTCTCATCCCACAGACTTCAGCTCAGCCTCAGAAATAAAGATTTTTCTGGGCTGAGTCTTAAATTGCCAAGTGTTCATGAAGTAGAAGAGGCAAATACTTTGATCTTTCAGAACAAGAAAAATTATCTTTTTTCTCCCCCCTTGTCTAAAAATTGCCTTCCATGAGGCTGACAGTGACTTTTATGCTAGAAAAGCATAAATTTAGAAATTAATTACTAATTCCAGACTGGGACCATAGAACTAATTCCATTACTGATTCCAGACTGGGACCATTCTTTATCCTAAAGAATGAAAATATTTTGATGATTACTGGTGTTCACTGTAAGATTCAAAAGACAGACTTGAACAATTCCTCCACTTTTACAAACACAGTATTGACTTTGGATGGGGGGTGTTAAGGCATGGGAGAACACATCACTCAGGATGGGAAAAGATTTAGAAAATTCAAGTATTTCAGGCTTATATTGCTACCTTTGAAGACGATAATGCAGTTACAGCCAAACCTTGCCATGAGAGTTTAGTGGTCTATACATCCTTAACTGCCTCAAACTGATGAGATGAGTCACCAGCACAGATATATATATAACATAGTAACCATTACTACAATACCACGCTGTTGCAATGCAACCCAGAATATTTCAGACTCAGTCTCTCCAGCAGAATCTTCAAAAATTTTCTTTATAAAGTATTTTTTTAAAAATCTAAGTCAAAAAAAAAAATTTATCTAAACAGAAGTGATGCTAGTTACCTTGCATTGCAAACTTCAGTGTAATTTTATATTCAATTTTGCTACATTACGGAGAATTGTTCATAATTTCTCCTTAAAAAAAATTCTCTATCACTTCCCACTTAACTAAGCAGCCTATTAATCCCAAACATGCAAAACCTTTCAGACTCACAACCCTAAATATGTGCCTATTTGTACCCTCAAGCACTCACAGCACCTCCAAAAACATGCTTGGCAATAGTACAGGAATATACAGAACTTGTGTGCATGTGGGAAGGCCTGCAATGAGCCTGAATCCTCTGGACAAAGGCAGTCCTGCAAATCTATGCCTTTCCAAGCAGGATAATGAGGAAAAAAGTCATGAACTGCACACATACATGTGTCTCCATAATGACTTCCTTCCTTCCCTCTTTATCTCATAATAAACCACACCCTAAACACATGGGGCTGCATGTATGGCCCTATAATCTCTGCTGGTGCTGCTGCCTGCTCCTCTGCAGACACTCTGCAGGCTAGGAACAGGGTTCTCTCCAAGAGAAAACACAGCATCAGGGGATAAAAAATAAAAACAGAGAGAATGAAATTACTTGCAAACAACACATCACTTATGGGGAAAAATACTGGAAGGCTTTATGACTGGGTTTTTTTTTTAATTTTAATATTTTGAAGAGAAACTAAACTGGAAGACTGAGACAAAAATGGAAATTTCACGGGGAGGATTTTGGTTTACAACATTGCATTCAACAACTGGACTTTGCAGACACAAGGTGCTGCACAGCTCATGTATTACGAATCCCAAATAAAAAGGGGTAACAACTGGATCCAAATGAGTCCCTAGATTCTGGGGGTCATTCTCTCCTACTCTTCCCTAAGTAAAAACAGCACCCCAAAATATCCCCCTCTACATACACATAGCATGATCACCCTGCTGCTTTGAAAGGTACCAAACAGCAAGAGCAGAGGATGTCTACCTGCAACTCATCTGGCAGTCTGGATTGCCCAAGTGACATCACAAATGTCCTGGGCTGCTGAATGCTGCCCACACTTCCCATGGACACCCTGTGTACTCAGTATGTGTACATACTGAGGGAATTGCTCATTGCCAGCTAAATATAACAGGGTCCATGCCCTCAGGATGAACGAGTGGCATCACGTGCCTCCAAAGCACAGGTAGGGACTGGAGAGGTCAAAATGACAATTACAGTGGTAGAATGAATTAAAACCATACTTGTAATCCAAACAGATTTCACTGTGTTTAAAGTGGAAGTCATAATTACAGCAGTGTCCAGAATGTAGCCATTTCCATCAATAAACAAGTCCTTGGCTTGGGAAGTTACTGATTATTTTACCAGACCAAAAAAAAAGTAATCTTCTAAACTTCTGATTTCCTCCAAACTCTTTCCTGAGATTAATTTTCTCTTGGGACGTCTGCACATGCATTCCTAATTTTGTGTTGTTTTTCCATGCACTTTTTCTTCTGTCTTCCAAATGCTTCTCTTGATGGAGATTAAAAACCCCCAATTTTTTAAACTTCTGAAATACCCAAAGCTTGCTGCAAAACCAGACTTCTACTTTGTATCCCTGTTCTACCTATATTTGAACTATTCCAGTTAACACAGCCAACCAAAATGATCAACAAAGGACAAATCTCTGCCAAACGGTGTCAGAGTTTCCTCTCATGTGAGCAACCAAATGTTAATGTGGAAGTAATTAAAAACACCCTTAAAATAGAAACAGAAGCAAGGAATGCAAATTGCCAGCTCACAGCACAATGAGGGGGAAATCTTTTCATCTTTCTTCAGTGATATTTTAAGCAATTGACACTTCCCTGCAGTCACTATTCACAACACAACCTTCAGAGTTTGTATTGACCAGTATCTTTCTAATTACTTCAAAGAACAGCTCTGAGTTTTGCTCCTGAGGAGGCAAAGCATTCTTGGGTGGATTTTGAGCATTGTAAGCAATATACGGGGGGAAAAATAATGGGCAGAACCATTCAATGACTTTTCCTATTAAGTACTATGGGACTCATCTGCAAAACACGAGTTCTGCATCTAATCTTGCACCTGACAGCTGAGAGCATCTCCCTAGCAACCATCACTAACACACTTGCAGCCAAAGGACAGAAAAACATTGGAGAAATCCACAATAACCTCGTACAGGAAACTCTACTTTGAAAATCCAGCGTGAAATACGGATTAAATTTTGGGACTGTGGTGGTCATCTACCTTGCTGAGGGGGTTTTGCTTGGCTGGGTTTGGTTTTTTTCCTTGGTTTATTAAGAGCATCAGCAAAAACAAAGAAGGAGGAAATTCAAGGGAGATGATTCTTTAAGGAAGCACTTTTAAGAACTTGCAGGAAAGCAATCAGGCACTGATAATCATGGGGAAAGCTTAACATGGTGGTCTTGGATCAGATTTAAAACAGTGGCATATCTTTCCTTCTACTGGACAGCAAACGAGGTGAAGCCCCAGTCAAACAGATCTGTGGGATCACCTCTCTAGTTCCTTTTGGTAGCTCTGAACCAGACAGCTGGACCCCAGTACCTGCAAAAGCTGCAGTGCCAAGACCATACCAGACCAACTGCTGGAGTTAGCAATGAATAAAGCGATGGTTTTACATCACAGAAAGGCATGAAGTAAAGGAAGGTTGATTCAAAAGTCCAGGAAACACCTGGAAATTATCACTCTTTTTCTGCTTTATATTCTCACCACTTTGAGAGGCCACAGATTGTAGTCAGGACTGGCAGGACTTGTTTCTATCAGTTCAGATAGAAGTTAAAATCAAAGAGGGGGAAAAAATACACTCCAATTTCTGCAAAAAAGACCAAGTTGACTTGGAGATATTTTTTTTTCACTGTCAAAGCACTCAACTACTACTTGTTTACAGCTGCTTACCATTCTGGCTAGAATAAGCCCATCTGCAAAACAGTAATTCCTTTGTGGGCAAACTGTGGCCAAGATTCTGCTTCCTTACTCTTACTACTGAGAATTATACTGCAGCTTTAGCTCAAGTAGAGTCAAATGCATAACAGCTCCTGATCTGCAAAGACTCTTCATAAAAAGAAGCCCTGCAGAGAGTAAAAATATGCAATTTTCAGCTGTTTTCATTCATTTTCTCAGTAAGAGAAAAAACAATGTCCCTGACTGACCTGCACATTTGGAATAATTACCATACACACTTAGAAAATTTAAAGTCATCTGCTGGAGACAATTACACTGACTCCTACTTAGGTTACCATTGAAGCCCCAAATCTCTTACTTCTCAATAATTTCCATTCTGTTATGTGTTAATTACTGAGGACATTTTTAACACTGTCATTGCCACAGTCCACAAGCATGGTGCACAACATGCCAGTCACATACCAAGGCGTTGACATCCTCAGTTTTGTAGATCAGCATCCGTATCTCTTCTGGATCACCACTGAAAATCGCCTGGACCAGTGGAGGCTGGAAAGAGAAAACAGAAACAGAAGCATGACAGGTTTGTTTATTTTCTGTTTAAACTGAGAGCATTTTACTCCTGCTAACAGTTGCTAAAGCTGCCCAGAGACATGGTGTGACTCCAGTCCCAAATCACCAGGAGTATCTCATCAGCAAGAGCTACCAGTTAGCTTGAGGATAAACTGAAATCATGAGCATGTTTGTACCTATAATGAGCATGTGTGTGCACAAACAGGGACCTCCATTAGAACTTTTGTCAACAACACACAATTAGCCCAGATGTTCTGCCTGGCATGTAAGGGGAAAACTAATTACATCAGATAGTGCTGCATGCTTGCTCTTGGCACAGATGAATGGTCATGCCATACACATTTAGAAACAGAACATTATGCAAATAATGAATTTCTGGGCAATCGCTAAACAACTTGCATTTTTTTCCTGAATAAATACGCAACGAGCGCAGTTAATTTTAACCACCCAAGAAGCGAAGTAATTATCTTATTGTCTCAAGTCTGTTATTATGCTATTATGAATGGGAATGCAGAAATAAATAACCAGGCCCACAGGAGAAACAATGTGCCATGCTCGCTGCTCTCCGACGCTGCCGTCACCGCCAGGCAGTGGGAGGGAGCTCCGCGTGTGCTCAGCGCTCCGAAACTCAGCCAGAGCTGGTGACTTCAGCCCTTCCGACCACCTTGGCAGCAAATATCTGAGCTAGTAACCAAGCTGGCAGCACACTGAGCGAAAAGAAGAAAAACTGTGCTGCTGGAGACTTGGGAAAAGAAGGGGACAATTCATAAAGAACCCAATCCCATAAAGCATGTGGCTGAAACAGGCCCCACTTTCACCAGCATCCTCCTGAAGACAATGTGTGCCCCACAAGTCTCACTCCTGGTTGCCTCTGGTCTTACTGGCAAAAAGGAGTTTGTGGTGCCATGCAATCACCAGAATCTAAAATAATCCTGTAAAATGGCAGCATCTATGACTACTTAAGCACATAAAACTGCAATAGTTCTTGAGATTCTACAGAATTTAACTGCCTTGTAAACAGACTATCTCGAAATTCACAAAACAGGCTGAAAGAACAAAGAAAATACCATTTCCTCCCTATCTTTTCTTATTCAAATGTGGAAAATACATTTCTAAGTTAATGGTGTCTATTTTAAGACCTATTAATCCCTTATGTCCTTGAGAAACATTCATACTGGAATTTCATTCTTGCCACTCCTCCAAAAATGAAAAGGACTAAGGCAGCATCTTTCATCACAACTGTCTATGTCTTACATATTGTAGTGGATGTTTGAAAAAGGAAAAAACAATAGCATTTCACTTTAGCAATTTAGCATGCTCCCTTCCCAGCCATGTCAGAATGGACAGAGAATATTTCCCAACAGGGGATGCAAACACCAGACCCTTCTCTCCTAAAACTAACAGCCTATGAAGAATCAGTGAATGCTTACGAAATTATTATGCTCACACTAAAATATTTGCATTTCCTGTGCATTTATCATAATATTTAAATGGAAAAAACCCAACAGAAAAGCAGAGAACTCCTCATTTTCAAGCTGAATGGCAATCACAATCCAGTAGCAAGAAACAAATATGCCCAGCACCTTAGATTATTCCCTGAACCCATTTGCAGCATGCCTGTCCAGTATGCCCAGCACCCAACAAAAAGTATCAGCCAGACTCTGGTGACATTTAAGGTGAGACCTCAGACAGAGGTAAGAGAAAAAAACTCAAAATTCAAATCTATTAAAGAAAAAAAAAAAAAAAAGCAACCAAGTTCAAGTGCTGTTACAGGCAATGTTTTTCTTTTAAAAAAGGAGGGGGTAAAGTACTGTGCATCATTACATTTTAAAAAAGGAAGGTCAACAATAAGGCACTTTGACCCTTCTTCTCTCTGCCAGAAATCTGAATCAAACCATTGGTTTTACAGGAAATGTTTGACCTTTCAATTTAGCATCAGCCTTTTAACACAGAAAGCAGATTGAGAATATAATTGTGTTCCTTAGACCTGTGACACACAGAAGATCTTCATCTAAATTTTTGTCCACCATACCATGGTCACATCCACCTGCAGTTCCTTAGATCAAATCCCAGTGTTCATGTGCCTCTGAAGCAGGGCATAACTCCCACCACTGATTCTCCTGCTGAACTGACAGGAGAAAGTTCCCACACACCCATTTCAAAGGCCTCATCCTTCAGACCTTTTTCCCCTGTAAGATTTAATTTTTATAAATCAATTATGATAAAATCTATCTCTGATAGTTGTAGCAGCAAGACACAGAGATAATGGAGAATGATCAGAGCCAGAAACTGGAAAGAGAAGATAAAAATGATCAGAGCCTGAAAACTGGAAAGAGGAGATAAAACCAGTACAGGTTAATAACCATCTTCAATCACTGCTGTGCAGCCTGCTCCAGCTGGCCATTTTTCTAATTCACTATGTCATTATTTTACTTTATTTTCAAAGGTATTCGTTTTGAAATGAGAATGTATTATTTATTGTTGAGGCAATTTTATTACATATTGAGACCCATTTCAGTGTAAGATGTGCAATCAAGTATAATGACCTGTCCAGGAAATACATGTCAGAACTATGTTGCAGCATTTTGCAGCATTACTGCTCAGTTTGAGGTCAGAGCTGAGGAGATGCACCCACATCCATCAGCACAATGGAAAAAGTATTGCTGCATTCAGCAGCTGACAGGGCTGGAACGGGGCTTGTGCAGTTACACACACATTGATGATGGATGCCCAATGAACAGATTACTTTTTTGATCTTCAGTGATAACCATATTCATGCATCAATGACTTTAAACAGCCTTTTTTTTAAATTTTAATTCCTGAAGGGTAGATAATTTTCCTTCCTAATTATCAAAGGATAGTATATTTTTGGAAGTAATTTCTAAAACTTGCGACATCATTAACACGTTATTTCATTAACAGAAATACTTTGCTTTAAAAGTCTTCAAATTCAGAAGTTGTTAAACTTCTTATATTAAAGGGAAAAGAAAAGCACAAGCACAAAGCAGATTACATATAACTATAATTAGAATTAAGCAAGGGTGCAGGGTTTTGGAATGATGAACAACTGTTTCATCAGCTCAGCTCTCTGTAGCTTCCAATTTCTTAAAGAGAATTTCAGTTGGGAGTGTTCACATTTTTTTCTGGAAATAAACTCCAGCAGCTAACACAAACCTTTCCATGTTACTTTTTCTACAGAGTTACTACGACAAGTATGAAACTTATCAACAAGTTTTATTAGAGGGTTCTTTACTTTGTGCTGTAACAAGCATTTTAGTAAAAAATAAATTGTGTCTGCTGACTTCTTCCAGTGTTGCAACATGTCCCTTTCTTTACTGAATGCAGGGCAATCATAAGATGGACTTCAACCCACCAGGTAAAATTAACTTGTTGAACTCAAGGCACAATGATTTTTTCAGCAACAGAATTTAAACTCACATGGAAGAATGTCCTGTGGCTCAGCTGGATTCCACAGAGCCAACAAGCTGTTCCAAAGGAAAAAGTCCAACACTGGAAAATGCTCCTCCATAGATGTGACTGTTACCAAGGGGCATTGGCAAGTCTGTGACTCCAGAGGAGATGAAACATGTAAAGGGACTGTCTCAAGTATAATTTTAATTACTATGTCCAAAGCAGGTGCTGAACCTAGTAGCAAGCCACTTTGTTTTTATGTTAAGTACCTAGTACCTGTGACATATACTGAACATTTTGCCTTAATTTTAGATATCCTGACTCACTGACCAGGACTTATTCAAGCCAGATTTTTTTTGACAGGAGGTAGAGGCCAGTAGGGAAAGGATGATCGACTCCCACGCCTATTTGATCTCACAGACTACCATTTGCTCCTGTGAGTGAAAAGAAGCTACATTTTGATCCTTTATTAGTTCTAAATGCCTTACATCAAGTTCCTTGACTAAATACTCGGATATATCCATGTATTCATCTAACTAGCAAGGCAATTTAGCAAGACACACAATCATTTCAAAGTGGTATTGATTCTGACAGTGTTTACCCAAACACCTCTCTTTTTTTTCTGAATGTACTACCACTAATCAAGATTACAAGGTTGTCTGCTATGTCACATCACATACACCTATTTCCTTCCATTGGCCAAAGCAAAAAGGTTACTCCTCTCCCTAATATTAGTTTAGGACTTTTTCCCTCTGCACATACAGCACATGAATACCTGAAATGCTGTTTTAACTTACAAGTCTGTATTAATGAACAGCCATTAACTGGAGTTAATTCTTAGAGTGCATTTCCCTGATGCTTAGTATTTATACAGTTCCATGTACAGAAATTACTTAATACTGATAATTTTTAATAGGCTTTGTAGTCTAGTTCCCTTTCCTCAGGGGTTAGCCTTTTACTGTGTTTTAGGAATGAATTGCTGGGTAAATACCAAAAAAGTTTGCTCTGAATTTGTTAATTCAAAGGGTGCAATCCTGTTGTAGGAATTTCTATATACACTTCTGCCAACAAAGTGCTTTCACAGAGCTGGTATTTGGAGAAAAATGCCCTTGGATGGCTGCTAAGAGGTATTACATAGCAATTATAGATTTTTACTAAGCGACTTAAGGAATACTTGTCCAAGTGACTGAAAAGCCAGTGGAGAGAATCAAATGTGTAGATTGGGTGTGCTGGTTCCCTGGAAGCACTGTGACAAACTAACAGCATTGTTAAGTGAGCAAATGCACTTAGGACATTTATACTGAGCAGATCAATAAATACCCTGTACGCTGCAACATTTCAAACATGGCAGAAAAAAAAATTCAATTAATTTAATTCCATCTTATTATGTGCTTCCATTTATTGCAGACTAGCGCAGTGATTTCAGGATTGCACATCAATCCTCTGCAGCAAGGACAGCATGCATGCCTACACATTGCTATTTATTTCAATTTGTTCCACTGTGTTTGAGTGCTCAAGGACCAACAAACTTACATGACACACAGAGGTATTCAAAAAAACATGAGTCAACACTCTCAAAACTAAAAAAGAACCTTTGTGTGACAGAGGCACTTCCAAGCTGAGAGATCTTCATGTTGTTTTTAGGCCAGCATTTAAAGGATGCAACTGTGCCCTGACACTTTGCCTGCACCAATGGCTTTCTAACTTGCTGCCATGCTGTGCTCTAAGTTGTTTAGAGGGATGTAATGGGCATTTAAGGTTTATTGCAAGAAGTGCTGGGTTTTCCTGTAATGGCCCCCATTTCTATCTGTGTCATTTATAACAGCTTCTCCAAAGCCTCAGGCTGTGTTTATCCTTCAGGCCATAAAAAGGACTTCACATCAATGGCACAGGGCACACAGGAGCAGTGGAGAATTGATCACAGCTTCATTTGCTGCTATGCTCTCTTGAGAATAGGTAAAAAATTATATATAAACTCCAAACAGAACATATGTTGAGCTTCAAAAGCAACTTTTACCACTAAAGAAAGAAGAGCTGGAGGGGGGTGTTTGCATTTGTCTGCATAAGCCCACAGCTGAAAGCCTCTCCCTCCAACCCTTCCACCTAATGATGAATGGCAACTTCTCCAAAACACCAAAAACTGCTCAGTGACCAAATGGGAAATACCCCAGTGCACACCTGTGGCTCCCAGTATGGTCTAACCCTATGGGACACGTACTCAGTAGCACCCAGGGCATCGGGAGAGGATTTCTGCAAGGACCCTCAGTGTGGTACAAACAGTGCTCAGAGTGCTTGGTGCTTTTTCCCCTCTCAGGAAGGCAGAAGTGGTTCCTAAGCAATTGTTCACAAATGCCTGAATAATTCATGCAATGCTAACACGGTCCATAGGTAGTTCCACGTAGATATGCACTCAGGCTTTCCCACAGTGGCTTCCCAAACAAAGACTTGAACATTTACAGAAATATTTGGTGCAGAATTAATTGGAATACAGTGATTCTAACATGATCATCAGATATTGCCATTGCTGGTAACATTACAAAAACCTGAGATTAATCACTGGTGTACATTGCTAACTGCATGGCAATCACAAACAGCTACAGAAACAGAGCAGCTCCAGCCTTACTGCAGAACAGCCAGGTAGCTGGTGCAGACTGCAAAGCCTCGGGGCAGCGTGGCCAGGGGAGGACTGCATCCCATCCCTCCACCTGAATTCAGCTGGGTGCCTGGTATCCAGTACTGACCAGGTTCAGAGGCTGGAATTACAGCCTACCAAATCACCCTTCTGCATCTTCTGGATGGGAAAAATCACATCCTCAGCTTCAGGTGAACAAGTAGATTTTGTTGATGTACAATAGCTGTCATGAAGGCAGAAAGGAAAAGCATGATCACTGGAAAAGGGTTAAAGTAGTAGCAGCAGAGCTGTCTGAAACAAGATTGTCTGATGATAACCTTCCTTTAAGGATCTTGTTTTGAACATTGCTTGCACTAGGTTTGGAAATGAACAACCTGAACTGCTTAGAGCATGGCTCAACCCTGAAGAGAGCAGGGCTGTCACAACACATCTTGCATCACCTGCTTTTAAATTATTTCCCATCCAATACAGCTAAGCCTTTGCAAAAACAAGCTGGGCTTGGGATTGGAAATCCAGGCTGTGCTCCCACAGGCTTCTGGCTCTTTGTTCCCATTCAGCAAGGCCCTGATGGCTTTTGCTTACACCCCACCCACCAAACTCCCTGTCTCCGGCCAGACAGAGAAGACAATAGATCTGATTCCATAATTAAACATAATCACAAATATTCATTTCGTAAGTGATGTGCAAACCGGACTATACTTCACTACACTTCCCCAAAAGCACACATTTTGTGAAGTAACAAGAACAAACCAGCTAAACCCTTGCCTCCCCACCACCACCTGCACACCCTGGTCCTCTCTGTGCTCAACCCTTTTCCCTCTCCTACTTGAAAGCAACATATTGAGACAGCTGAAACTTTAACATGACATTTATTTAGTCAAGCTTTCATGATACTTAAAAAGGAAAACAGTCAGGATTGATCCTGCTTGTGCAATGCTGGACCCAGCTGGGTATTTCTGTTCGCACAATTTGTGATATGCCATTCTAGACAGTGCAAAACAAGCCTCTGGCAGATCTATTTCTGGTGCTAGCTTGGCTCCGGATTTTGGCTGCCTCCCATTTTTCATTAGGAAGCCTATCAACTGCCCCAAGAATTGCTCATATTTCCAGGTGAAGTGAAGGTTACATCCTGCCATTCCTGGAATCCTGAAATTCCTTTACACACTGAAAAGTGATGCAAGTTGCCTATGTTTCACTGAACTTATCAGTTAAAGGCACCAAAATAACTCTTGGCCTGTTAAATTTAGATCACTTCTAAAAAGGAAAAGAGCTCAGACTGTTTAATTCAGCTTGCCCAGTGTCCTTTCGTTCATTCTCATTACTAGAGGCTGTCCACCAGTCTTGATTTAAGTGCTAGGGTTTGGTTTTAGTTTTGGCATTTAGTATTGGGGGTGGATGGGGTTTTTTTAAGCGCTTCCAGATCAGATCAGAAAATCAGTTAATAAATACTTTCCTGAAGCTACATTAATCAAGTGGAGACAAAGAGTCAGCACCATGCAGACTAGTTAAAATAAGAAAGCTTTTTTAAAGGAGACAAAAATAAACATAGTAGCATAACATGTGTTATATTCACCAGAGTTTGTTACCCATTTTAGTAGAAAAAAAGTCTGTAACAGAGAGCATAATAAAATTTGTTGGAATACCTACGAAGATTGAGGATAATCAATCTAATAGTACCCTGAATTTTTCTTGTCCTCCTGAATTTGTTTGTTCACAGTTTCTTGAGATTTTGTCTTGATACAAACTTTGTGTTGTGTAATATCTCACAACAGACAGTGACACCATTAAATAACAGTCCTGTGATTGTAATGGCAGTACCAAAAAAAGGATCCAATTCCTTTTATACGTTCTCAGCAGCATGTGCTGCATTACTTATCCATTTGAGCACTTTTTGTCATATCTATATTTTGTTTCCCAGAGCTTTTGTCTTTTCTTTTTCCCCCTCCCCCATAATCCATCAATCATTTAGTCAGAAGCAGGGAAGAAGTCCTGGCACCAAGGCAGTGTTTCTGAACAAGAGCACAGCAGACAGTAAAATCTCTGGGGGCACAAACTCCAGCTGGTGTAAATCAGCTGAAGCCAACTTCCAAGTGAGAGGCCCTGTGCCATGTTACACCACCTGCTTTCCAAAGGGCCTGCACGCTGTCCCCACCAGAGGCACAGCTGAGAGGTGGCCAAGGCAGCGTGAGGTTATGAACCTCAAGAGAAATGAAACTGCCAGCAGCAGAACAGAGCAACAGCAACCCAGTGACCCGTCTGCTCCTCGCTAGAGATTTCAGAATAAAGCAGTTAGGGGAGAAACTCGCTTGAAAAACATCAACCCTGCCAAAAACTTCATTTCCTGCTCACTTGTCTTCAAACACATTTCAAGCAATTTTTTTTAACCAATTGTTTAGGTGTTAAATTCCACAAGAGACAAAAAATAAAAGACAATTCAAACGAAATCTGTGTGGAGGGAGGAACACTCTGAGGGCTGAAGGGGTTCATGCAGCTGGTTCACTTAGCCTGAGACATCTCCTCCGTTCAGTGGCCCCACATCCTCTGGAGACCACTGATATCCTGCCCGCACCCAACTCCGCCAGCAGCAATGGCAATCAAGTAGAAAAAGGAAAAAAGAAACGGAAATGCTGCAAGTTTATCTCCCTTCAGTTTATCACTTATGAAACCGTGACTTACCCCTCTTCCTTGCTAAGGCAAGGGTGTGCAAGGACTGCTACACGTGCTGCAGCTGGCTCAAAAAAACCTTTCCGTAGTCCTCTTTCAGTGCAGCAGCACAGCAAGACCTGCTTTTCATCTGGCAGCCTGGACACTCAGCAGGACAAAGTAATAGTCCAGTCCATCTGTAATTAAGTGCTCTATCTGATATATGCAGCACGCTTTGATACTCATCACACAAGCTAATAAAAACCCTTTCATTTTTAGAAAATTAGTCCTGATTTAGAGAACTATAAAGTGGCAGCTGACCCTGTAAGATCTTACTTGGTAAGATCAGGACTTCTGCTGCTAACGGGGTCTGTTCTGTATTACTGTACATACAAAGAAGGCAGCTATGAAACAGAGAGTGCCATAATAAATCTGCAGATACTTCGGAACTACAAGAGACTACACAAGGACGTTGGAGGGCAAGATGAGAATTTATAACCACCTTGACAAATTATACAAACAGCCAGGCTGGAGGAAGATTAGGACACTGCTCAGTATGGAGGAGAACATAGCCTGCCTGTTAGTGAGAAATCCAGGGTTGTTATGCAGCAGTTCTGTGTAAGAAGGAATTTGTGACTGCATTTTACTAACTGAATGCAATCGAACAACATTCTGAAAGAGGAAGAGACTTAAAATAGGATTATGACTTGCAAAGCACACAGTGGTCCTCCCACACTGCTCAGTACTGCTTAGGCTGGCTGGAGTGAGACATTTAGTTTAGGGCACCACTTGACTTGAAGACCAAAACAAAGCTCTAAAACATGATTTACAGGGAAAACCTAAACAGATCAGAGCTGGTCACAATACACAGAACACAATTTAAAGGAAACATGAGAACTATATACATAAAAGGTTGTTATTAAAAGAAATCATCTGTTTTCCACATTCAAGAGATACAGAGCTTAAATGGCTGCACACAAGGAGGATGCATCTCTGCTCCATTAAGGGCAACACAAACCAGGACACTGGTTACCAATTTGGCTGAGTTACAAACTGTGAACTGCAGAAGACTGTGTTTCAAAAACAGACCTAGTCCAACAATAACTGAAAGTCAAAGGTATTCTTTTCTGCAGGCTTCAGTAGGCAAAGGATTGAACATATGAAAGCAAAGGAGGCCAAACAAAATTCACACCACACTTAGATGAAGATAAAGGTTAATGCAAAAAGGATAAGCTACAGCAGAAGTCAATAAAAATATATATTTCCAAAAGTTCAAGGAGAGTCTAGTGCCTTTGGTTAGACACACACTAACACATGGCACACAGCAGAATTTCAGATCCCATCTCATTCACTCATCAGAAGGTAATTTCAGCTATGGGGTTTATTTCAATGAGCTCATGCACAGAGTTTCTGTTAAGGACAGATAAATTTTGCAATCACAATCTTATGTGTTCCTGAACTTCATCTTCCTCTTAACAGTGACCTGCAGCACTTCCAAGATTCTGATGTCATGGGTATCTAAACCAAGCCTCAGAAAAACAGCAAACCTCCAGGATCGTGAAAATAACGTTAGGGAGGGAGAAGACATTTTAGGGGCTTGAACAAAACCTGAACTATCTGATTTGTTTGGTCTTACCACTATATTTCAAGTGGATCTTGCTCAGGTTCCCTTTGTGTTGCACATCATACACACAGCCTCTCCACTGCCTGTCTCCTACGCACTACAGTGCAGCTCATTCCTCTGGTCAGCAGCTGCCACCCCCACAGCCACCCTCCTGCCAGCTCCAGAAAAACTCAGAAAATCTCCCAGCTCACCTTCTCCTACACAGCCAGGGCCAAATATACTTTAAAAGACATTAAAGACTAACATTGATGTTTCCTGATTTCTCTTAGAGGTCACGGAGCTCACAGTGCTCTTGAAGAGCACCACAGTCGGTTATTACTGTTTTCATAAAATACTAAAATCCTTTGCAGAATTTAGTGACTAATATTTGTTTTCTGCATAGCTGATACAAAATTCAGATTAAAAATGTTTAACTACTGAGGCTGATGACAGGGTTATTTCCATTACTAGCAGAGTAACTATGTGTGAACATGAAGATGTTCATAACACCCCTTCATCTCTTTCTTTACATTAGGCATGCTACAGTTGGCATAGAGCTCTGCTCTACAGCCAAAGCAGATGTTTTACCTCTATTTTGAATCTGGAACAGATTAGCAAAGTTAGTTTGATTCAACATGTCCTGATAATATTCTCAACCTCAACCAAATTATTGAAGCTGACAGGAAAAAAAAAAGGGCTGATGAGTGCAATGTCAGACAGCCAAGCCTAAGAAATTAAATGGAAATTTAAAAAGGTTTCAAAATTGTCTTCACTTCAGAAAACAATTCAGTATCTTCAGAGCATGATGCATCTGACTGTGACAAATCCAGCAGTGTCAAAATTACTTTGTACAGACACAAATTAAACGGAAATATGAGCTGGAGAGCTATAATGAGCTATTACACTCTTTCTTGCAACAAGTTACCATTGCAAGTTATGAATAACTTTGTCTGAATACCCTCTGAAAAGCCTGCAAGATGTCTCTGAGACCACTGTCACAGTTTTGAGACTTGGTGTGAGCCTTCCCTTCACCACACTGGATGCCGTGCATCAGATGCATCTCCGTGCGTGAACTGCTAACCTTGCACGTGCAGCGCCAGCCAGAACGCTCACCCTGACCATTCTCATCGGCCGAGGAAGTGGGATGCAACCTTCCTCACTCCATTTCTCCTCAGCTTCCAGTCATGGTCACACTCTCTTGCTGAAACCCTTCAGCACTGAGAAGGAAGGCAAGACAAGGGCTCAGCTCCCCAGCTCCCAGCACTAGCTGATTTGGTACATGCAGCTGTCTCTGCATGCTTCCTACCAGCTCCTGACATACAAACCAAGCGGTGAGGTTGGCAGTCAGACACAGAGACCCTCTCTCTGTCCATGTCACATCTAGACACATTGATCCCTCTGGTCTGGGATAACCATTGCCAAAATGGGGCTTTCCTTTCCAGAGAAAAACGTTCACCCTGGGAGAGCTCAGCCACAGAGTCAGGGTCCTGGCAAAGTCAAGGCAAGCCCCCCTTATTCCTGAGTAGTCTCATCAGAGTCTCTTTGCAACAGAGGGCAAAGAACCGTGCAGTGAACAAAAGGGAAAACAAGAGAGAGACAGAGGGCAGTCCACTTCAGATGGCCCTCTGCAAAACAAAGTGCTCAGAAATATCAGAGGGGGGGAAAAAAAGATGGTTTTTAAAAATGTCTTTTTAAGCCCAAACTGTAGCTGCCATCTGTAATTCAAACCCCGTTTTTAATTTTGCTAGAGAGGCCATAGCTTATTAAGGCTGAAAGTTAATTAGACTTGCACAGCTTAACACTTCAGCCTCTCATTTACTTTCTGTGAATTATTCCACTTCAATAGTGAAAAGCTTACTATTCTGTATTGTTGTCATGCACAGATACCAAAAGAAATGCGTGCAAAAAAGAGCACCTAAGCTTGCTAAAAATAACCAGTTGGGGCTTTTTTTTAACAGTTTTTATATTAAAAAGCAACAAATCTCTATCTTGAGTCACTAAACACAGCCACTCAGTTATTTTGTGAATATTCATGTATTAATCTTGTCAAATTTAGCCCAGTAAATATGCAACCTTAATACAAAACACCCCTTAATCAGATAACACGTCTAACTGCTGTTTGTCAGGGCAGTGGCAATGTGCTTAATACTCATTTTTGTCTGTGCTGTTAAGCAGGGCATTATTCTCTGCCTCTCTAATGACAACAGCAGAAAGAGCTGGTGGCAGCTTGATCAACTGCCTAATGAGATCCGGAAAGCGGAATTACAGTAACCTAGCTGAATGGTAAAGCCAAAACAAACCAGAGGATTTCCCAAGGCAGTTTGACTTCACCATTCTTTTGAGAGTCCTTGGTCACAGCACTGTGGATGCCTGTGGTATTTGAACACTTCCTTCTGACAGGGAGCTCTTCGAGTCGTGCTGCCCATCAGAGAGGAGGACATTTGAGGAAGAGCTCAGGGAACGTGTCTATACTGCCACTAGATATCCCTGATGGCCTCTTGGAAAAGGGATGTCTTTCTGGAATTGTGCTACTGGATATGAACCCCATACATGAACTCAAGAAGAAGCAGGTGTAGACCTTACAGTTTTCATTCTAAATGTACATTACAACGCAGAGCCTGCAGAAGTAAATTAGTAACCATCTCCACCTAATTTTCATAGATTTTTACAAGTGACTCCAGTAATGCACGAGAAGCTGAGAGCATCTAAGCTAAGCCCAGGCCCAGCCCTTCCCTTACCCTTTTGCGAGGAACTGGAACTTACCCACAACCCCTTTGCAAGGAACTGGTTTGGTAAACCACTGTCCTATTTTGCTGCATGATTTAACCACTCTCATGCTACCCTGCCCCTCTGATCTGCTAAACAAAGCAAATCTCTCTGTTTCTCACAGCCTCCTCCTCTCAGTCCTTCAGAAACTCTTGCCAGTTTTTCATGGCAGCGATCCTAATTAAAGACCTGTAGGTCTCCTTCTCTGATATCTTGTTTCACTGGTGGGTGAGCTCACTCCAACACTTCAGAAACAAATGTAGAAAAGCACGGTCTTGCTGTGTCACAGACCTTGGATTTTAAAGAGCAAGACAAAACTTAAGGGCCACCTAATACTGTTCACATCTAAGTTGAGGGCAGAAACTTTCAAACAAAGCTAAGAGACTGATAGCAATGCTTGGTGCTTTTAAAAATCCCAAACATATGAAGTGCATGATCTTTTCAAGGGATGGAAAAGTTTTCAGAGGGGTGGGAAAGGTTGTGCCATTTAACCATCTTAAGTCACCATGATTGCAAAGAGTTAAAAAAAAAAAAAAAACCTGAAGAAGGAAACTAAAAAAGGAAGCAGGCTGTTCCCAAAAGCTGCCATACGGCTTTCACTGGGAGTTTTGCATGGGGAAGTCCAGGGCTCTTCTGCTTGCAGCCGCTTTATGTTGGGTCCAGAACCCCTTCCCCTCTGGGGTGAGAGGAGTACATGACAGTTTCTCTGTGTTATCTGCTGCCTCTCACAGACCAACTGGAACTACACCGTAAATGGGGCCTGCCCAAAGGGAATTCAGTCCCAGGGCACTGAGCTAAAAGGATGGTTGGCAGAGAGCTTTAAGCCACAGGGGAAATGGTGATGTTAACAAAAAAGGTGGATATACCTTTCTCCATCCTAGTCATATACCTATACAGATTATTTCAGGTTCTTTAAACACAGGCAGGATCTTGAGGAAGTAACCAGAGAGAGGGAAGGGAAAAGCAGCAAATTCTTCCTGGTGAGGACAAGCCATCCCTGGCACCTGCTCTCTTGTTTTGGATTAGCCAGCTCTGTGGTCTGGACTTCAGATCTGACTGGACCAAAACTGTGACTATACAGGTCCTGCTCCTCCAGGCTTCAACAAGAAGTTACCTACGTGCTTTGGAGTAAGGCAACCTGCATTTTCAGTAGTCTCATTGATAATCTAATTCCAACTTCTAACTTGTAAGCTGGATATCTTGTGAAATTCAGAAGGTGAAATCCATACAGGCATAAGCAGCAGACAAAACACATGAAATTTCTCATCGCTATTCATGCCATAGCAATATGTAGACCAGGGGGGCAGACTCCATGGGTCTGATGTATTCCAATTCTTGTTCCTGAACTAGAATTCCCACCACTGAAACTGTTTGGATCCTAAAAGCATTTTAACTAATTTTATTTCTGTCTCTACAGGAAGAAAAAATAAAAACCAAAACATCTCTGAGTAATATTAAATATTTGAACAGAATTCTGCAAACCAAGAACAAGACATTTCTAATCTAGGTCATCTTACAAAGACATTAGTGTCACCATGCTAAATTTCTACTCTCCTGAGACAGAGCTGTCGCTGGTTAACTCGCTGCACTGACACAGATTCTGAGAAAAGCCCCAGGAAATATTTTAGGCTGATTTCTGCGAAGAAAGAAAAACACAAATCACATTTTTAAATGGCTGCACCCAGTCCCACCAGCCCGCTCAGTTTCAGATAATGGAACCACACAAGACAGCTCGCTCTTGCAGGAAATAACAAATGATAACATGCCAGCTTTTTTGCAGTTTTTCACTGGAGCGCTATCTGACTCCAGCTTTCATTCAGCTTTCTGTATTAAGAGAGCATGAGTTTGCCACAGTGCACTCAGAGTTTGCTAAGCAGTGTTTAACAGAGATAAGGGGGGAGGTAAATCACGGGGGGTTGCCACTCACCAGCCTCCAGCCACACTCCACTCAGGTTGGATATGTGCAGTTACCTTCAATCCCAAGCCAAAACATCCTTTGCTGTGCAAATACTATGTTTTTTCCATCTCCACAAACTGTTATGCCTTTATTATTGACCAAGTTTCTCTTCCTCTCCCAGCAATTAAAACAGAATCATAGAATAATAGAATGGTTTGGATTGGAAGGGACCTGAAAGGTCATCTTGTTCCAACGCCCCTGCCATGGACAGGGACACCTTTCACTAGACCAGGTTGCTCAGAAGAATATTTGACCTGGCCTTGAACAGGGGATGGAGCTATCCTTGTGTGTTTGTAGCTACCCAAACGAGACACAGGCTCCACCTTTCCAGAGCAATGTCACTTGAAAAAGATTTGTTCTTTGCATATGATTTAACTGGAAAAATGAAGGACAGGCTACTGGCTCACTGCAAAAAGTTAGGGCTTTTTAATTATGAAGAATTATATTTGGACAAATGTAAAATAGTTAGGTTTAGGGCTACTGAAAACCAAGTCCTGAAGTGCAGAGTGTAAGGAAATCTCACCGTGCGTACAGACTGAACTCAGACTTGTCCTGCCTAGCGGATGTGTACCCATTAATTATTATTTATGCCAGCAGCACCAATGCACTGTGACTCGGGACTGACAGTGAGAAGCTCTTTTGCTGTTAGCATGAAACACGACTCAGTTTGAAGGCCTTTGTGAAGAGCTGTCACACACCTCAGCTTAAAAAAAAAATAATTCATGGCCTGTCGTGGAGGTGAAGCAATTTTCCTAGAATAAGAACAATTCCCAGTGCTCTGCCCACAAGGCTCAACTAGAAATTCAGGAACAACATAATGAAAAGGAGATTAAGAAATTTATATATTAAAGATCACACAGCTTTAAAACATAAGCAAACTCTTAGAGCTATCAAGGATGGATTTACATAAACAGTGGTATCCAGCACTCAGAGTGATCACTTCACTTCAAACCACTCCACAGTGATTCCAAAATTGTGCTTCTAGAAAGTCAAGAATTACAGTCTCCAATTACCCTGAATTACAGTCTTCAAGTAATGCCTGTAGCTTGCCCTATAATGGTGAAATCTCTACACACCTCTGCTTGGAGGTTATTTTAAAGTCTCTAATTTGTGCTATTTTCTCAAGAAGTGTAAGAAAATTTGGTAAGAAATTTTTATTCTCATAGTCAGAAAGCCAGTTCTCACATTCATTTCCCCTAATCATTTCTCACAAATACTGCTGGTGAAACACCTTGACATGTTTAAAATGTAATTAAGATGTTCTGGAGATATGAACAAATGCCAAGTCCATTTGCATGATGAGGGGAAAAACTGCCACTGAACAAGCTGGAGATTCCTGAAGCCTACAAAGGGTAATGTTGCTGGTTTACAGCAGATTGGAATTGTATTACCTAAAGCTGATTAAAGCTGACAGGCAAGTGAAATGCTGCATTTACAAACTTCCACTAAGGTGACACTGACAGCTACAATGAAATCCATAAATCAGAAGAAAGAAGCAGATTCATGCTTCTGGTTTTTTGTTCTGCCAAAGCCATTGCAGGTGTGTCAGACCATGTTTTATATGCAGTATCTGCCACAGCAGCTGAGAGAGGAGTCGGGAAGCACTTCCCCCCAAGCTGTCCATCCCCAGGACTTGGCTCATCGAGACACAGACACATCCTGCTCTTACTTATCTCCACTGCTCATTTTGAAAAGTGACAAAAGTCATATTGGTGCTGGTAAATGTGTCTGGTAGATGTGCGTGCTGCTGCCTTCAAACTAAATAAAGCACTCGCTGCCCTTTGTGGGCAAGCTAGACAGGCAGCAGAAAACTGTCAGACTGCACATGGCAAAAAAATACATCTACAAAGAATGGCAAATTTGCAGGTCAACTAAACACATCTAACATCAAAAATGACCCATGCCTTGTTTCTTCCAGACACAGACCTTCCAGCCTGAGCTGCTGAGTAGGTTTGAATACTCACTGCATAGTGAAGATCTCTCTTGTAATAGCTCAGCATCTCAGCAGAAGCCTGAACTCACCTGAACTGCCACATCTTCCTTTTCCAAACTGGGACTCAGATCCACCACACTTTGCAACTGGAGATAAAAAAATTTTTTCATCCCTCATAAGGGCAGATCCCAACTTCACAGACCCAAGCACAGAGAAGCATGTATAAAATTGCTATAGGACTCATCCTCCTTTCAGGTATTTTCAGGTTTTATGCTTTCAACTTTTGCAAAGTACTGAAGATATTTCTCCAATATTTTTTGTTGAGTGACAGCATTATTAAATTTCCTAAGTTAATTGGCATTTATAGAAGAAATGGTGATAAGATCTGTAAATGAACTCCCAGTACCTTACCAAATGGAATTATAAGAAGCTAGGAAAAATTGTTTGTGCTTTCCTCATTATCCTGTTCCACCCACAAAAGGCATTTACATTAATAGAGCCTGGCATTTATAAACCTGTATGGCATCACAGCACTGGGGTCACAGCTGTATTCCCACCATTCATTCAAAAGAGCAAGAATTTCAAAATCCTTGCTTGCACTTGGTGTCTAGGATGACTTGCTCATTCTCACTCCCACCCGTCTTCTTTCTCCTATGGAAGCAAGGATTGAGACTGTGAACATCAGGCCCAGTCCCTTTCCAAGGTAGGTGCCATAAAATCAAGTCAAGGAAGTATGAAAAAATGCTACCTAGCTCTGAATCTGGTTGCAAAAACAAAGATGCAAATGTATATACTTAAAACACTTCACCACAAAGGCTGTCCATCAGGCACCAACTGGACACAAAGGTTTCCAAAGGGAAAACACATCAGTGACTGAAAACCACATTTTATGGGGTCCATCAGTCAGGCATCCAACACCACATCTGCCCAATATCCCCAGAGGACCACACACACCTCATATCTAATGAGACAGCACCACATCAGAGACATAACCAACCATTCTTCAGATGCAGAGAACACAGGAACGGAAGGAAAGGAATAGGCAATTTTACCATGCTGTAGGTACAGAAAATGAAAAACACTTTGTGCAAAGTACAAAGCAGAAGAAATGCATTCTGACTTTAATATCCAAAACTTTTTAACCATAAGTAGTTTTTTTGCAAGTGTATCTCACAGAGCTGTGGCTTCAGCAGTATTTCCAGTGTAGTTCTGGAAGCAGTACATTGTACACACACAGTCTGGTAACCAGCACACATCCAACACGAGACTGGCTGTAAGCATCATTGCACTGCCACTGCCGACCCCTGAAAGCCATCCCAAGCAGCAGCCTCCCTCTGACATGGGATTCACTGATAAAGTCCCTCTGAAGGAGAAGAAGGGTTAACTAATATCTTTAAAGAACTATAATTAGTCCAACAGGAAAGTAAATTCTGTCTTCCTGATTCAGGGACAATGAGTGCCAAGAAGCCTGAGCACACATGCAGAGAGGGCAGATACACACAGCTTCCAAAAGCAAGTTCTGCTTTGACACCTGAATTTATATGAGGGACACAGACTGATTTGTCTTTAGCAATCTTGTTTATAAAGTATAATGCTTTACTGGTTTTTGTTTGCTTTGTTTTTTAAATCTGTCTAGGAAAACCAAACTGTGCCATACTGAACACTTCTGCATCAGTGATGCTTGAATTTTAAATGCAGATGATTCGTTCTTTTCCTTTTTCAAAGGCCAAGGAATTCTAGTATTACACAATTACAATAAGTGCATTCTAAATAAGACCTTCAAAAATTAGCAGTTACTGTAGTTGATATATACAGCTTGCTTTGTAGATGTGGTTGACTAAAACATTAAAATGCAATACTGGATGAGTTTTACAATGCTTTTTTTTCCTCCCATGTAAATTTAATTTCATTTATCAGTTCAACCTCAAGTCAGGAGTTCAATATTTAGTTCCTATATTTAATTACATTTCCTTTTCATTATAGCTTTTTCCAGATAAATGTTTAATCAGGGTGTTCACTGTAATATAAAAATTACTGGAGTGAAAATAATGAAGTAGTAATCGTCTCATCCTTATATGCAACATCGCATGTTACATTCTAGAAGGTTGATTTAAAAAGGGCAACGGTGTCACTGAATGAAGTCAATAATAAGCCCTAAAGGAGAAAATGAGCTAAATAGTGGTAAAAATGAACAACCAGAAGACTAAACCACCATACCTTTTAGAGAGTATCAGGGAGCCATTCATGCTTTAATAAGATGCAATAAAAGCAAAATAATAAACTGCTGTTTAATGCATGCCAACTTCACCCATGATACCAGTGGCTACCTAAATGTGCTGGGTTTGTGGGTGGAATCACCAGTCCACACAACAGCAGCATCAGAAACATTACCTGGCCCCACCACTTGTGCCCTAGGTCAGAGACTAGAAGTCTGCTCTTTTTTATTCCAGTACAAAAACTACAATTCTTCATCACCCCAAACCCTTCTGTTCCACAAGAGTGCAAGGAAGGACTAAAACTTGTTTTTGATAATGTCAGTGTGCAACCTGAGTGATAACAACCATTGCTCCTGCTGTCATCACTGTTATCCTTCTTTCGCTTTGCCTTTCCTCACAGTGAATAGCTTGGTTTTCCATGATTATTCAAAATAAAACTTGCTATGGACCAAACATCTTGGTTACTAGAAAAGAGGCAATTTTACTGTAAAACCTGCTGCATAAAATTATATCCTTCCTATGTATTTCCATGTAGTAATTCCTGGCTATGGCTGCTTAACATATATATATATATATATATATATATGCCCTCCCCTAGCTTTGTCTGGTTTGGTTCTGCTTTTTGCACCATTTTTTTTTTTTTTTTTTTTTTTTTGCCATAGTTACTGGTGAGGGTATTTCTTCCTGCAGAAATTACTCATTTTTAATGGGCACCATCATTCTTCTGTAACTGCCTTTGCTTATTGTGAGCAGACCAAACTTCTAACGCTTCTTTTTTCTAGGTCTTGCAGAGACATGTTGTTCATCAAACCCTATCTACAGAGGAAGTTTCTTTTTAAACTAGGCAGGAGGTAGATGCTTTGCTTCATAAAGCATGAGTTATTGCTCAGATTTTTCACTTTTTTTTTCCATTTACTGTCAAATAGTTTTTGGACATTTAAACTTGATGCAGCCATATAAATCCTCTGAAAATATATAACATTAACTGCATTTTTAGACAAGGCTTCTCTGGGAAACACTGCAAGTTTTTGTTACCCATCAGCATCCTTCATTTAGTAGCCTAAAGAATGCAAAGCTTCAGTTCTTTCTACTTTATCTTCTGTGCTTTCCAGAAATTAAAGCAGAGAGCCTTACTGCCCTAAATTGGAAGCTATCAGGTCACAGTCACACAGACTGAGGCTGTTATGAAAGTTCAGTCACATTAGCTTTCACAGACTTGAAAAGAAAGACTGAAACCTCCAATTTAGGAACTGCCTCTCTTCTGGAGATTCAGACTGCCAGAGTGTTTTGGCTTCTTTTTTTTTTTTTTTCCAGGTCAAAAACTCACTCTGTCTTAGGGCTCTGGCAAGCCGTGGTGGGGGACAGCTGTGACAGCCTGAGGTGCTGATGTCCCCAAGCACCCACTCTGCACCTCTCCAGCAACAGAGACACCAGAACAAGGCACGTCCACATCTGCAGCACAGCAAAGCTGTCCTGGGAGAAGGGACAGTCCCACTTCCCCCAAACCTGCTCTACAGCCACCAGCTCCCCTACAGACTCCTCTGACACCCATGAGGGCTACAGAAAACAATTCTGGGCGGCTGACTCCTACTGCTGCCTTTGTCCAGCAGGCAGTGAGTACTTTTCTGCTGGTTTGAGTCTCAGCAGCTCAGTGAGCAGCCCAGCACACGCTAGCAGTGGTGTGCAGGATGAGGTAGGAATGCAGGGCAAGGAGCAAGCAAGGACCCAGGTTCATCTCTTCCAGGCTGCCAGCACACCAGTGCACTGCTCATGTGAACCCTTACTGGCACCTCAGTCAGGCTCTGCCAGCAGGGACACGCTTTTGCTACAGTGACAGCAGCACTGGCAACCCATCCCTTCTGTTCTCACTGGTCTTGGGGCAAAATCTACCAAAAAAATGTTTAAGGCAATCCATGAACCTGTGGCTGAAAGGGAGGAATTCCTTACACTACAATCAAATCTGTCAGAACTTGTCCATCAGAGCCCTTACATGGGCAAAAAAATTTCCTCTCTTGCAAGGGTTCAACCCAGTTAAAATGAGTGTTGAGAAAAACTGAAGAACATAGAGTGCCTCAAATGCCCAGTGCTGGATTCCTGTTAATGCTTTCAAAATCAACACCAAGGTTTGCTGACAACTTTGCATTCAGAGTGTAGCTTTGAAAAAGGGGAAACACTTTGGTCAGGAACTTAAAATATTTTCAAGGACTAAGATCCAACAGAAAGTAGGTAAAAGAACTCTGCTTTCTTAAAAACACTTAAACGACGGCATTTTGTTACTCTGATTGCTTTAAAAAAACATGCCATATATGGATGCAAATTATATACAGATTTCTTGTAAAGATAACCTCAAGTACCTGGAGGAATTAAAGTCCTAAGGATGACTGCTGACATAATTCAGAGCTGTCTGGGACAACTTTGGGACAACATTACTTTTCTGTGATTATCTCATTTTCTTCCATGTCAGCAACTCCCTCAACTCCTCTTGAGATCTCCAAAAAGGTTCAAGGGAAAGAGGTCAGGAGAAAGATAGGCAAACAGGAAAAAAATGAAAGCAACCTTAAAAAAACCAAGCAGTAATAGTACCTGCAAATGACACTCATCTCATGAAAGTAAAAGCGCCAGCCCACTAAACTTCAACAGGCTTCACAGTTTAACTCCAAAGAGAAAATACCCAGCATATAAGGCATGAAAGGCAACAAAAAACCCTGACTGGTAGTTTACATTCTCTTCTCCATACAGGCATAAAGTCTGGACAAAATAATGCACATGAAGCACACTTTTGTAAGTAGAGCAAATTAATTTCCATAAAGTAACTAGGAAGGCACAAGACAGATGTCACAGGACACTCAGCTCTTCCCTGTCAGAACATCCAGTTTGCACCCAGCCCATATAAATGACAGAAAAATCTATCACGAGGGTTACCCAGTGATGTGGATCAGCATCCACATTCCTGAAAAGAACATCTCTTCACAGATAATTCAAACCAAAATGGAGCTTAATTTATTAGAAAAGCAAAACATGGGAAATGAAAAGCAACTGTGGTGCTGTCTCTGCATGCCTGCGACCAATATAAACCATGTCTAGATGCAAGCATCTCGTGTTTAGGTGACTTTACAGCCCAAGACCACACAACTGGCACTGGTCCCAAGCACTGAACTCATTTTCAAGAAATGACAATTACTGCTACACACTAGTGCAATTCTCTTAGGTGGTAGATAAATTTCCCCAATATGAAATAGCTAAATAAATAAAGCAGCAGAGAAGAGAGCAGTAGAATGAGGGAAAAAGTAAGTTTTTATCTACAGAAAAGATGGTTCTTATTTACTCATGTCTCACAAACACTCCAAAAATATGCTCTGCTGAGCATTAAAATGCTGTAAGGCACTGAAGACAATAATCTCTTATGTATGAACCATTCAGCTGAGAGAGAAAGAAAATTAGTTTTGCTGATGTTACTGCATAAACTAAAACATCCTAGTAAAGACTAGGGGGAATTGATGAATTTTAAATGGTTTTGTTGGGGTTTACTTTTGATTTTAGTCTGTGCAACTCACCGTACAAACTAAAATACAGCAGCACTAAATGTGAGAGGCCAAAAAAGAATGTTTAAAATCAGAAAACCTCTACAATGCCTTGGGCTGAAATGTTAACAGAGATTTCTCATGGAAGCAGGATATCATGTAAATATTATAATTCAGATGTTGATATATGCATATGTGGATATGCAATGTGTACGTTCATCCCATTCCATAGAAACGTCCTAGCCCAGACAGCTGAGCTAAAGACAATAATGGAGTAGGATTAACCAACAGGAAAAATCTTCACTTTTACTTTTACAGAAACATGTTATTCCTCCTTAAAAACTTACACTTCACAGCCCAGAACTGTGATTTACTGCTGGGCCAAGAACAACTCTTGTACTTACTAGCCCCTCAGGTCTTTAATGTTTTATTTGGATGTTTTTCAGAGCTGGAGGAAAACCCCTGGGATAACTGGTAGGAAAAACAACTGAGACAAAGGAACAGTGCCCAGGAATGCCAGCAAACTGCAAGGGTGCCAGAAGATGTGCAGCAGAAGTCAGACACATTAATACAGAGATCTCTGCTGTGTCTCACACACTTACCCAGCACCTCTGTACTATATGCATATGCTGGGTATGCCAGGCATCCATCCCCTGGGTCTCCCTCACGTAATCCTCCTCTGTAGACACCTCAGACTGCAAAAACTTCTTCCAAGCTTGCTAAGGACATGTGTGTCAGATACTGAAGTTTCTCTGAAAATTACCCGTGTGAGTAATCCAAACTGAACAAGATTTCAGATCTGAACAAACAGCAAATTCCGCCCATGGAAGCAATGTGACAATAAAGCCATCAGCTCCTGGGCCTCAGGCTGCGCGTGTTGGTTGAGTGAGGAAGATCAGATGAAAAGCCAATGCCGACAGAGCTGTGACTCACAGCACTCACCTCAGCCAAGACAGTCCTGACAAAAACATCACAGGACCAGAAAGAGCAAGTAACCCTTGCTCATCACACAAAATAAAAGATAACAGAGATCTTATATTTTTTAAAAGAGCACAAGACTGCCATGAGAAAGTGTGATGCTAATTACTCTATTTCAGGAACGCTTCTGAGTAATGGACAGAAGGGAGACAGGAGAGAGACAGAGAGTAATTAAGGATTCATAATTATTATTTTTAACCAAAAGAGCGCTCAGTTGCAGGTCTGAGCCTCTCCAGGGCATCTGGGGCTCCTCAGCAGGGATGGCCAGAGCTGGGCTCAGCCAGCTCCAGAGCAGCATGGGCAGGAGCAGCGTGGCCCTGCTGGGCAGAGTCTCCAGGCCAGCCCAGGGAGCAGGAACAGGAACCTGGCACGTGGCCTGTGCTCCCTTCCACTACAGTTATTATACTGCATCACTGGCAAAGCTCCTGCAGCCATGGAAAGAGAGGAGGAAAATTAACTCAGGTTTAATAAACACTGTAGGGTAAACATGATTTCAGATAGACACCAAATATAAATAACCATTTTTTTCTTAAAGATACAGTTAACTTCTAGACAACAGTACTCAGACCTTAAAGCCATGAAGTCTCCCACAGCTTTTCCTTATGTCTAAGCAGTCTGAGGAGGAGGTTTTTCCCCTCCTCTGTTTCAAACACAGATCACAACGTCTCAGATGACACTAGAACAAAATGAGAAAAGGGGTAGGTGTATTACTGAAGGCAGGTGTGTGTTACAGCCCAGCCAGTGAATATCCTTTGCACCAGATAACCTTTCAGTGGAGATAAACAGCATAACCAGGGCAAGCGTGTTTGTAGGGTCAGGATACAACCAGAAACCCAAACAGAGACTTTGGAAAACGTCACCCCTCTGTAAGAGTGCTGCCAAGAGCACCCAGTGATATGATGGGCCTCAACTGTACAAATCCAAAGGATACACACATTTCCAAGCTGCATGATGAACAATTTCTACTGCTTTTGCTTGTTTGGAGCCTTGCTCCTTGATATTTTGGCATTGCAAAATACTCACAAAGACTCTCAGACAGAAAAAAAATTAATAAATGTAACCAGAAAAGAAAAGTGTATCAGGACACCTAATTGTCACGCAGTCTTTGGAGAAAAAGAGACAGTCTCTTCCAAATAGATAGCAAGAAATTATGAAAATGCAACATCTGAGGAAACAGCAAGGTAAACTTCAACTTACAAGTTTGGCCCACACCCTAGATTTCATTAATATGTTATAGGAAAAGATATTCTGAACCTTAAACCATGTTTCAATATCACCAGCAATTTAATCTTTTGTGCAACGCTGTCGGGATTGTCTACTCATACAAGTGCCCCTCTCAGAAGGCAGTGGCGTTAATCCCTTGATTTTGACAGTTTGGCAGTAGAAAATTCCTGCTATAAATTACACTTGCTGTAACAGTTTGTGCTGCTCCAGCCCAAAGTTTCTCCCCAGCATGTTGTTGGCAAGGTAACAAAAATTCATCCACTACTCAGTTTAATGCTCCCTTTAGAGTGGCAGGATGAACAGCAAAAGGTGACATCTCAGAAGGTTTTGATGAAACAAGTATCAAAGAAAGCAGCTAAACACACAATAAACTAACATAAACCATATCAAAAGACAGAAAGTAGTACAAAGGGACAACCGATTGGCTTTGCTCCCAAGTCCTGTTTTGATGGGTGCAGATAAGATGCAGCAATCTATTTCACAGAACAGTTTGAGTTGGCAGGGACTGTTAAAGGTGTCTAGCACAACCCTCCTGCAGGGACATCCTCAGCTACACTGGGTTGCTCAGAGCCCTGTCCAGCCTAACCTCGAATGTTACCAGGGATCAGGTGTGTACCACCTCTCCAAGCAACCTGTGAGAGCGTTTCACCACCCCCATTACAAAAAACCCTTCTTCCTTATACCTAATCTAAATTGACCCTCTTTCAGTTTCAAACCATTAGCTTCTGTCCTAACACAACAGGCCCCAAAGGGCCTTTTGGAGGGAAATTGCAGTGCAAGAGGCTGACATCCAAATAAGTCTCATTTAAAGTAAGCCTAAACTCTGAAGACAAGGAGGGAATAAATCATCTGAGTAACTTAGGGCTAAAGATAAATACCAGGACATTTCATAGGATAAGACTGTCAAAATATATACAAATATTAAAAAAAAAGGACATGAATTCTCCATAAGACAGAACACCAAGAGATAAAAAGAGGCCACAGGAAATACTGGTCTTGCTTCCAAACAGCATGGACACAGATTGTGGCAGAATGGAACCAAAACATCCTCAGACTCCCAGAATTCTGTATTAAGCAAAGCCCAAGATGAAGACGTTGCAGAGAGGAATCACGTGAACAGCAAAGAGACCAGCTCTGTAGTATCTGCTGACAAATCACACCTACAGGACCTATTTACCTTGAGCTGATGAATGAATCAGTGAGAGACACAAACCATGGGTCCCCCTGCAACAGTCAAATTAGCATCAAAAACTATGAATACCCTCCAAGGAATTTCCTCTCTGCACATTCTTCCCAATTACTTTACAGCACCCACATTTCAGCACAGAGCAGTAAAAAGACAAGAGGGCTCTGTCCCAGCTTACATTCCTATTAACACATGACAAGTCTGAAGATTTCAAATTCCTTTCAGGTGTTCATCCATGAATCCACCCACCTGCATTCCTACAAAAATATCCAAGAACATCCAGAGCATTAGGCTGGCATCTGAACACTCCCATAAACATAGTGTCAAAATGAAAGCTTTTGCGTTGTTAGCTTTGGCCAAAATGATGTTAGCAGAGCATCTCACTGTTCAACCAGAAACTGACTCCAAGACACCTCCACTACCAGATGAAACTGATCCGGTTTTTGTATTCACAGATGCACAAAAATCTTAACAGGTATAAGGAAGAGAAAAACTTTTTTTTTTTTTAAAGAAAGGTGACAAGATAAGATTGATCTGATCAGTGAAGGAAACTCACCAACCCATACAGAAACACTTGTATTTGTTACCTGTCACAGTTATCAGACACCTTGACAATTGCTCTTTACCATTAAGCAGCATGACAGTATTTCATGAAGGGAAAATGCTGACAATGAGATCTTGCTGGGGGATGAATAAGTGAGCTGTGGCTGACATGGCTGAGGCAGAGGCTGTCCAAGGGCACAGTGCTCAGCAAAGCCACCTTGCATTCCCATCTAGAGTGCAGCCTTGCTGTTTCCCTGCCCTAAGACCCTCTCTGTCACACATGCTTCACCAAGTCCACATTCATTTTTTTCTTCCTGAAAGAAGAACCTAATGATGTACAGGCTGTTATTATTATCTACAGGAAAAACAAAAGATATTCATCTTATCTGAGCTCAGCGTAAACAATGGATAAGGAGAAGGGAAGCAGAGACCACACTGCAGCACTGCCATTCTCTGCAGCCCTTGCAAATACCAAAGGTCTGAGAGCCTTGTCCCTTTGTGCAGGCAGGGAAACACAGAGGTGAGGGTGGGACACTGTCCCAGGAAGGGGAAAGGCAGAGCCCACCCCCCGCAGCAGGATCTGCAGGCAGCACTGCCTGTGCAGCCCAGGGTTATCTCAAGCAGCGCTTCCGAGACACGGAGACCAGCATCTGAGTGAATCACTGCTTCCCTCACAGAAAAAGGAGAAAATGAAAAATGTTTCCCATTGCACGGGCAAACAATTTCAGTCACACAACACTCATATGATTTCAGCTACGGGGACGCTGTGTAGTCCTATACAGCCCAGCCCAGATCCAAGTTAATTGCTTCCTCAGATGTGGCCAAGAGGAGCAGTCCTGTCAGGGATGTTTACAGCACCCTCAGGGACCTACAATAGAACAGAGACACTTGCCACGGCAGGCAACAGAGCGAGAGCTACCTGCCACCCTGCCTGTCCCACAACACACACGCCTCTCCAGGGAATAACGAGCACGTCCTGCTGGGAGAAGCTCTTGTGGTGCTTTGTATTTGGATGGCAGCTGGCACAGTAACAACCTAATTCATGATGAGGGTATGATACAACAAACTGTCCATATTTGTTTGTCTGTTTTCCCTAAAAAGAAAGAAAAATTTATTGCTTTCTCTACAAAATAAAACAAAAAGAAAAATCAGGCAAACTATGTTTACACAGACTTTTATGCAGGAACAACCAGCTAGGACATTATTACATTATTTCAAAAGGGAGACAAAATTATTGATGTAGACCCTTGCTTAACAACTGTTTCACTTATTTCATTCTAAATAAACCAAAAACACAACAGAAGTTCTTGTTGAAATACAAAGTTTCTTGTTGATTCTGAGGTGATGGAGAGAGGACTTAGAGGACAACAGAGATCTTTTGTGAAAGGCCACAGGGAAGAGCAATGTCAGGTTAGAATTCAATCAACAAATCTAATGGCAAATATGGGTCTCCAGAAGTTCAATTGCTCAGTAAGCTTCAGCTGCATGAAGAAAATGTTCAAAATAAACAAAACACATCAATTTTCAAAGCCAGGGTCGTGAGGCGGCTCCATCACTTCATTATGCTGGAAAACACTGGTAGGAAAGATGTAGTCATTTCTGAATGTTTTGCCATCACTCCTTGCTTGACAGCACAGAATCACTTTTCACAGGCAACCGTTTCAGATCTGAAACAAAATTAGATGTGCTGCAGCCAAGATTTTTATTTTCTTCTGAAGATCTTCAAGTTACTTCCTTCCAGTGCAGCTTGGCTGGCATAAAAGGAAGGATATGCTGCAACACAGTCACATCTACTTGCAATTATCTGTTTGCTTCAAAATATTAGCTAAACATCTTGGGTGGAGGAAGGAGGTGACAAATCATCTAAAGGGTGGCAAGAGGAAGATGAGAATTTCCATTACAAACTACTTGTTAGGTAGTCCCACCCCAGAAACGTCATGATGTTATACTAGGATGTGAGAAAAGACAGCTCATAGTTTGTGTGTGTCAAATTGCAGGAGTAACATTCACATTATTTTAGGGCAGGCTCACATCCAAAACCTGCATGAACATCATCAACTCCTAAAATCCCTACAAGTCAACCTTGTATTACAGTCCAGCTTGAACAGAACTTCAGATCAGAGCTGTCTTCAGACATTGGAAAAGTCTTTAAGAAATATTTTCACACACCATAATCTTTTCTTACTTTCAGTCCCAACTATAAAAATTGAAAAGGTACAGAGTAGTTTTTCAAGTATGTTTTTACTCTGGTAGATGCCCTATTAAAACCCTCACAGTTCTAAGATCTAGAACAAATAAATGATTTGACTAGTAGATTAGATAACCACAAAATATTTAAGAATGAGAGACATTGACATTCACCAAGAGACTTAAAACAAGAGAACCAAGTCAGGCAGTCTGCTTTACAGAGGCCACCATTTGCTGTCTGGATCTCTAACCTACTCCAGACACATGAAAAACCGTCCTTCAGTTTTCCAGATGAAGTAGTTTTTTAGGTAGAAGTTAAAAATCACTATTTAGGAAAAACTATTTTGAGCATATAGATTATGCTACACACAAAGTAACCTATACCTGAAATCTTGTTAAACCAATTTTTTTAATAAATTGAGACCTACCATTACGTCACCTGATCATGTACATTTATTATTCTTTCCTTCAGAAACTGAAATCATAGGAGAATTTCAGACACTCTGTCTCTCTTTTAGTGTTCGTGAATGAATTAAAAAAATTAAAAAACAAAAAAAACAAGAGCTGCCGTTAAATTTTAAAATTTCATTGGGTAATGCCAGGGTAGATTCCAGCTCAGCAAACAGTTACCAGGGAATGCAAAAGACATGTTCACAAATTCCCTCAGCAGATCCAGCACACCAAAGCAACGTCTGCGGGTCTCCACCAACAAAGACAAAACAAAACAAAGCAAGAAAGTAGTAAATTAAGCTATGCTTAACTTGATTATATGTAGCAAAAAAGCATGGGTATTTCCTCTACCAAAAATACCAGGAATTCTGATAAACAGCAAGCAATGGCAACTAGCCAAAAAACGCATCGTAAACAGCAAGAGCATTTTTCACTACCAAAGACAACAGAGAAATGAGCTGGACTCCGGGAACCCAGCTGGGAAGATATTTTTACAGAAGCACATTCATGGATTTTTAAGTTTATAATTTCAAACATGTACATATGAAAAGGTTAATGTTCTTCTGTTTCTTCCCTTCGGAGGTCATGAAGCAGGCAAAAATAAAGCACTCTTTGATACTATCACAGCCTACAAAGAGAGGCAACTTGACAGCATGAAGCTATCTGGAGAAAGACTAATTTTCATCAGAGCAAATCTCAAAGTCTTCCATGAACTCTTCACATAATAAACATCTATTCCATGTTTTTCTGAGGAAAAAAAAAATCATTGCTCCAAAGTTTGTAAGTCCTTGAATTCCTGTGTTAAATAGTAAGCATTAATCAATGTTTCAAGTTAAACATGAAAAAACATTTTCAGAAAATGCAACTTTGTAGCCTTTGCAGATGAATGTGCTTGGGTCTTTTCCTTCTCCCAACATACTCATGAGCTTTTACATCCCAGCAGTAATTTTAAATAAGTTTCTAAAACAACATCTTGTTGTCTTGCAACATGATCTTGGAAAAATGGAAAAGTTTCAACACAGAAAGAAATTATGTGTCAAGATGTAACCATGTTTAGTACATTTCCCATGAAGTTTAAGCTTTTCCATAGCAAAATCTCGTGCTGTGTAAGCTTTCCATCAGCTCCTGCTCTGAACACTCCACAGACTCTCTTGATGACATCTCACACACACTCATTCCTATCTATCCCTACTGCACAGCAGGGAAACCAAGGGCCTGCAGGACAACTGCACGTCACAGGAGGACTGTGAAGAGCTGAACTGTGAGACTGCTATCCATCCTATGGCAGAGCCAAAAATAATTCTGCATTTCACTGAGACATCACCACAAGAAGGGAGAGCATCCAATTCCCCCGCAGGGAATGGGATGTTATCTACCAGGGTCAGTATTTCAAACTGGGGATTGCACACACACTGCTGGGTTGGTTTTTTCCACTTCCTCCCCCTTTTGCCATGGCTGACAGCGGCTGTGGGAAGTGTGTGCACACTGCACAGAGCGCTGCCTCCACCCCAGAACAAGCCCAGCCTGAGAAGCAATGCCAGGCCACAGCGTGCCAGGCTGGCAGGTCTGCTGAGCTCCTGCCAGGTCACCACCGAATGGCCCAGGGCTCATGGCCATCCAAAGGTCATGGTCTGGGTTTCAGCTCTGCCAAATCACGTCAGAAAACATAGAAGAGCAAAACAAAGACCACAAGACTTCCCCTCTCCATAAGGCAGGCAGAAACTAAGATATGGCACAGGTTTGGGTTTTATCCCTGGCTTATTGAAAGAAATTCCTCCCCACAGCCCTCTTCCTTCCCCTCTAGTCCTTGGGCAGCTTCATTTAGTTGATGCTTGGAAATTGGGCTTCATTCAGCACCTTAAAATCTGCTTGCTCAGACTTCCCCTTCAGGCACTGGCAAACTTTTTTACTAATAAGCACTTGCCTGTTAAGCTGAAGATGGAAATACTTAGAAAATGAAGTACATATCTAATATCTCGCTGGTTGAGCTGGTTTTCATGAACATCTGGAAGAAAGGCTTGGTGCTTTTGCCTGTTTCTGTGCAGGCTGTGCAGCCCTGCTCAGAGAGCAGGGGAGGATTATCCACAGCCCTCGGCACTGGCAGAGGCCACCTCTGGCCACCGGTGACCTTCCCCACAGTGCAGGAGGAGAGCTGGAGTGTCGGCACCACAGCCTTGGGGAGAGCAGTGGAGTGTTCACCATGACAACCAGCATCAGGAGGCTTTTACCTGATAAAAGATTAATGCCATTGCAACTGTAGTGGCCATTTACTTATCCCTGTGTTTTTACCCACTAGCACATTAAAGAGAAACAGGAATCAAGAGGGGAGGGGAGAAGAGAAGAAAGGAAGGGATGGAGAAATAAGAGCTCAAATCTACTTGCAGAAAAAAGAAAAAAACACAACTCTGTTCTGGTGAAAGAAAAAAATTAGAGGAGTTATTTGAACTTCTGTGTGCATTCATCTCCACACAGCAAGCAAGGATTCCCAACAATTCCCTAGGCAATACAAGTCTACAAATTGCATGTGTGCTTTGAAGCAAGCACTGAGTTTACAAGGCAGACGGAAAACATCTTCAAAGTCTCAAATGAAAGGCTTGAGTTTTCCAGAGTTAAAGAAAGTAAACATGCATGAAGAAGTCAACTTTTTTTCTGGAAGTCATGCCTTTTCCCTTCTGCAACTAAAAAAAGGATCAATATTTTTAAAATATGAATAAATGCTCACATAAGGCCTGTAATACTAGGATGACAACAACAACATTAACGAAGCTGGCATTTAAACAAGACTGGGCAGAACTCGTTTGTCCTTTTCTAGTATTTAAGCCAAACAGCTTCGAGGGTAGCATCTCAGCTTAAAATACAGAAGTAAAACAGTATCAAAGTAGTCATTAACAACAAAATAGCCTCAAGAATGACAACATTAGCTAATCACAACTAAGAAGACTGAACCGCAAAATTTGGAGTTGCATTATTTATTATTTTTGGGGATTTTCATTGTTATTATAATTAATTTCAGCTTTGGCTAATTATTTAGAAGGCATTTGAAACTAGCCAATTCTACTGAATGCTGCTGAGAGTTCATTGTCAATTGAACTCATATAGGAAGGAAACAATGAAGTATCTGTCTCTCAGGAAGTATGTTAACCTTTAACATCCACAGTATGACCTTCCTCCTCCTGGCACAATAAAGGGGGATCAAAAAACTGGAGAGGGCTTCTGAAGAGCAACAATTAACACAGCAGAGCACAGAGCAGCTGTACAAAGGCCATAGCCCACCTCGTCACTGCCATACACTTTCTGTGGCTGCTGCGCCGCTCTCGCCTCACCACAGACAGATCCTCTGCCCACACACAGCCAATTCTGAGTTTCTTAGTCACTAAGAAATTACCCCAAGCAGAATTTACCCTGTAACTTTCTGCTGGGGTGGACGACTCAGCTTCTCTTTCAACACGGACAGAGGGCAGAGTTTTCAAAACTGCCAGCAATTACTGGGATCCTTTCACTGTGCTTCCTTAGGCCAAAAAATTTGTTGTATCTAGAAATCAAAACTCTACCAATAACACATGCAACACTTTACACATGTACATATATTTCATATACACACATATGTGTGTTATATATACCACAAACATATTTCCAAAAATATCTCCACAGCTAGATTTCAGGCCTTAATCTAACCTCAAAACAATAGGAGCATTTAAGAAAACTTTAGTGCATGGGAAGATCATCCACCATCTGTGTTCTTTCATCATCCTTGCACCTTTCTCACCATTTCAGAACTTGACACCTACTAGGAGTAGAACAAGGGATTAGAAGTGGATCCAGTGCCATCAGATAGTTCTTATGCTCTTTAATCCATGAGGGTTTTTGCAGGGAAGAGCAGAGGCAGTTTGCTGGGGATAGGCTGTTTATGGTTTATGGTTTCTTCCGCCAAATCTCCTCTGGGACTTGATGTCACACAATGAGGGTAAGGATGGCTGAAGGGAGAGTCTGAGGTATAAAGCACTGAGTTCTAGAAAAAAGCAATTGAACCAGGAAACTGTGAGTTTCTGACAAGAGAACAGTGATTCTGTTAAAACAAGTAATTGTTAAAGCTTTATTAATGCTCTCTGGTATTCAAATTTGATCAGTCAATAGGTGAGATACATTTCAGCTGAGTATCTTATCCTTCTGATAATTAAACTGAAAACACAACTGGAAAAGACAGCTGCAGTCAACTATTACAAATAAATACCCTATTGTAAAATAAATTCACATACACCCTTTTCCTGTGTAAGAAGGTACGGTTTTGCAGCAAGTATTTGAAGTAACAGATTTTGTTCTACCATAACATCCAGCAGTGGATTAGGGATCCCATAATTCTGAAAGGCTATTGCAGCACAACAGAGCAAGGACAGTATAGTACAGTATTGTATACTATATATGTATAGTGTGTATATATATATATATATATATATATGGTATACAGTATTCAAGGGGAAATTATAGTTTTACTACATCACTGGCATAACCTATCATGACCATGCCAGAAAAACTAGTTTGGGTTGTGCCAGAGTGTGTCAGTGCTGCTGTTAAACAGGCAGGGAGGAGCAGCTCTGTGGTGCTCTGGGCACTCAGGCTCCCTCCTCAGTCACAGGACACCAGTTCTGCACCAGACACTCCCAGCCCTCACTGGCTACAGGGCAAGATCCACAGACTGGTCCTTGGGACTGCCCTACCCTAAGGGCAGACTCAGGTTTTATGCACCTTTTTAAAGATGTCAAGGCTCCCTGACCAGTATTCCTTCTGCAGACACTCAGCATCAAACTCTCCTGAGGCTGAAGCAGGGAAATCCAAACACTAGCAAAATTCACTGCATTTCCATAAATCTCTCACTAAGGTGGCTTTTTGTTGTGCCTTTTTTTTTTTCTGAGAACAACAGCTGAAACACTGTGAAAGTCAGGTACCATGCAGAGCCACTGAAATGCACCTTCTGTTAATGTGTGTCCCTGGAAACCCAAAGGCACTTTTTACAATTATTCTTAAACAAGCATAGCAGCATAACTAACTCATTTTATATCTTGTGCTGTTTAAACCTAAGGCTATTGGTAAAGGCCAAATTGCTACATCAGGAAAAAATTACAGAAGACAGAACACTTTTAACATCTATGCACCTGCTGAACTTCAATGAAAAGTCAAGGCTTGCTGATGCACATATAAAGATTTAAGAGACTGGCATGACTAACATGAATGAATACATTCATTGGGATGCACCAGGAAAGAGAGGAACTGTGCTATTTTGTCTGGGATAGCTTTAATAACCAGCTTGCTCTGAAAAGCAGCGACAGAAATGCAAACCACCTGGTTTGGCTGGATGCCTGTTTTGCAGGGCACTTCACCCCAGGACTTCCTGAGCTCCCTGCCATACTGGATCCCCAACAACAGCCTGGATGAGTAACAGCCCAGCAGCACTGACAGGCAGCACCAGGGTTACAAACAACTTTCTCTGCTGAGACATCTCCTGCTGTAATTACAGCCGAGGTGAGCAACAGGGGCAGGACATGCCAGCGCCCTGTGTTCAGCACCACTTACCCTGTGTGCATCCATTAGCTATCCCAGACCAATCCTGCTCCTCTACCTTCCCCTCAAGTAACCCCAAAAGCCAACCAAAGGAAAAAAAATATTGGGAAGTGGAGCAAAACAAGATTGTCTTACTGAGGTTTCTGGTTTACCTACAGGCTTCTTGCTCATCCTTCAAGAACAGAAACCAGCAGAGCCTCCAGCCACAACAGCTAGGCAGCTTAACAACAGCAACCTCCAAACAAGCAAGGTAAAAATCAAATTAACCCCTTCGATGTCAGCAGCAGACCCTGCCCAAGCTTTTGGTCAGCAGTCTCCGCCTTCCCCCATCGTGGCTCATCATCTCCTTTCTGCATCATCACCTCCCGCTGCACCCAAGCTTCCAAACTGTAAATTACCTGCTTACACTCTTGCTTGGCTCAAAAAGGTCCGGACAAATAGGTCTGCGCAGAAGTGCCTCCATGAAGTATCATATAAAATGGGTGGGAAGAACAACAAAGAGGTTTCCCCATGGCCTACAGCACAGGTACCCAATAAAAAAGGGCGCAAAGGTAGCAGAACTTCAACCGCCAACCCCACGATCCCAGCAAAGGCAGCGGCCATGCAGGCATGAAGTCCATCCAGATATAGAAGGGACAGGGTTCTTAGGAGCCAGCTGGAGTCACTGTCCCCAGGCAGAAGCAATCTGCAGACACACAAACTGCTTTAGAAAATTAAAATACATTTACAGCTACAATTTAGCCTTAATGTCACTTCTTAAAAGCTACCGAAGGCTGGTAGGAGATTTTTTTTTTGTACAGTTTTTTGGTGTTGGGGTTTTTGTTAATCTCTATGCCTCATGAAAATGAACCTACAAGCATACTTCAGTATAAAAAATAATTGGGTAGTATCATTGTTATTTAATGAGCCCTAATAAATCTGGAGAAGAGACTCACAAAGACAGTATCTCTCTTCTGAAAGGGTCACCAGGTAATTCATAGTCACAGTCAGTAACTTTCATTACTCCCCATGCTAGAGAGAGAACACCATTTTGCCAAATTTATTTGGGAGAAAGAAGGCAGAAGCAGCTTTGATTATATAATTGTTAGACTGTAGCATGGAACAGATTGACCTGGCAGACCTTCAATTATGATCCAGCTAACCCTGCCAACTTTAGAACTAGGTATCTTCCAGTTTTTCTTGTGAAATCACAATTTTCTCACATACAATCTACTACAATCCCTTTTTTTTTAAATACAGTGATATAATCAGAGCTCCATTCTTTTACACAAATATAGTCTATTTTGTTCAAGCACGATCTTGAAATATAATTGAAGTTCTAGGGGTGGGTGCAGACAATTTGTTTTGATAATGTTTCCTGTTTATAACAATACTAAATTGCACTGCACAGAGGAATGAGATCATCATTAAGGCATGGAAGGAGGGAAGCAGGATGTTTATAGCATCCAACTCATTTTACCTGAGCTTAGAGACTTCATCACTTAGCAAACCTTGAAAAATTCAATCTGCAAGAGCACACAGAAAATGCAGACATGACTGAAAAGTCTCTGCACAGATTAAAAGTATCACTCATTTTCCAAACCTCATCTTGTAAGCATCCTCTAGAACCTGCTACAGAAAAAGGAAAATAAGAGAAAGTTTTAGGAGGGAGAACTCACACTCTAAACACATTTGAAATTTGTTACAGGCTAAATAAGCAGTTTCAAGAATTTATCTCAACAGAAAACAACTGGAGTATTTGAAAGCTGTGCTATACCATCACATTTCTATAACAATGCCTGAAATCTAGACCGACCTCCATAATCCAGAAGATGTTAGCTTCTACCTGCCAAAATTAATCACATTCTCAGAGATCAGTCAGATCAAAGGTGGGATCTCACAACACTTCAGAACAGGGAAAACAGAGGACACAATAAAAAAAGATCAACACCTCAACAGAGCATTCATGAATTGTCTGAATTGTCAAGTATTTTCCAGATAAAAAGCCTCAACTTGTGCAGCTTAGTTTGTGACTCCCATCTGACTGACAGAAGAGGAGACAGCAGGAGACAGTAAAAGTAGTTTTCAATTCAACTGGAATAACAATGAGTGGGGTGAAGCAGAGAGTCTCACTCACTTTCACCAACTTAATGTCAAATCCGGGCCACTGCTTCCCCTGCCAGACATTAGCCCACATTATATCATTCAGTTCTTTCACTATTAATGAGGCACAGCAAAAGAAATCATGGCACAAACACTGCTACACTGCCTTATCTTTGGGGCCCTGACTGCTGCCCACACGGTTTGTTTGCCTTTGTATGGAAAATTGCCAAAACCAACCCACGTAAGCTGTGAGAAAGCACAGAAGTCAACCTTGCTCCTTGAACACAATCCCCTTCTCTCTTCCCAACACGGTTTGCTTTGAACTAACAACACATTTGAGAAGAAACCTCTGCAGCTCCTAACTTCACTCATCGTTATTTCATTGTGAGCCCAGCAAGGTCTGTTCACTCGTGAGCTGCTTGGGCTGCTGGTGGGAATGTCCCGCTGCCTAGAAATAATGGGGTGGCTCTTCTCAAGAGAGGCCGGGGAGAACTGGTGGCGGTGGGTAGGGAAGCAGGGCCTGGACCCATTTCTGGTCAGCAGTTTAGTGATGAGCACATTCCACCAAGTCTAAGACCTTCCACTGCATTTTGCTGGGGCCTAAAGAAAGCAGTAAAACCTTCTCAGTGTCATGGTTTAGGGAAAAAACAAAGGTTATACCAACAGGCAGAGAAGCAATAGGAAGTAGTGAGACAGGTCATAAAAGAGTTGATTTAAGAAGTTGTAATATTGTTTTCCAAATCAGAAATACAATACAACCTTCGAAAGAAGGCAAGCTTAAGCTTCTATTCATAATTTGATGTGTGACAACTTGCTCACACTATTGTTCTCTGTACAAAATTTCCAGTCTCTGTGTTACCTTTTGTTGTACTAGTCCTGGCATTACTCCATCTGTATTTTGACATACATAGTGTCATATTAAACACTGCTTTTTGAAAGCAGCTTCAAAATCTTTCCATTTGCAGCAGAAGCACAACACAACATTACACTTGAGAGTTGCACCTCCCAAACTGAATCAGTTAGGAAAGAGTTTACTCCCAGCCTACCAATATTTCATGTAGGTGCATATGCTGTTTACAATACTCTTCATTCTTAAAGATAACATTAGCTGTCACATGAGGTACTTATATGCTATATTTCAATTGTGTACAGAGTACTAGAAAACATAAAGTTATTACTGCTCAGTATATGCACAAATCTGCTTACAGTTCTTTTAAAACTACCTTGCTAAAACTGAACATGTACCTTTTCACTTAAATAATGTGGAATTTTCACTGTTCCTGCTGAACATTCTTCTCATTCTTCTTCTGAATTAATACCTGTCCATCTAGAAAAACAGGCACCTGTCACTTTATCATCTTTATTTGTACATCTAGGCAACCAGGACAGAATGTTGTGCAGGTGTCAGGTTAACACAAAACGAAGGTCATTTCGAGCTGAACAAAGGCAACCAAAATCCTCTACCATATTGTATTCCCCAAGTTTGTCACAGAAAATTAGGTAATGCTAATACACCAGGAATAGCCACATAGATCTGATTTCATGGACCACTGATCCCTCAATATTAGAAATGATGGTGGTATATAAAAACCTATTTATATAAAATTGTCTGTCACAGTGCAGAATACCTCAATTACAGAATGTCCTTGCTATTAAGTGCAGCAAACTGATATGCAGCTTACATGTAATTGAAGACAGCAGATTCATTTAAACTTGCAGCCAACATCCTGAGCATGACATGAAGAAATTGTATTTTTGCTAATTACAAAATCAGTAGAACACTCCTCAGTGTCTAAAATAATACAGTTAACAATTAACTAGTTGGCAGCTATATTGTGTTCTCTCCTTTCTTATAAAGTTTAGACCTAAATAATTTAATCTTCACATTACCAGAGAAGATTCTTGCAGGTACAAGCCTTGTTGGAAGGAAAATAAATCCCTGAACTTAGTCACAAATAACAAATAAACAATCTTATTATCATACACAGAAAGGAACATTTTCTGGATTTGAACCTGGTATACAGAATAGAAAGGACAGCATATGTCAGTTCCAGTCGTGTCGTTCAGGAAAAACTGGCATTGTTTGCTCTTAGATATACAGGTACCAGATTAAAGCTATTCACATGAGTTTGAGAGGGATATAAATTATTCTAAACATGGTTGGGTGCAAAAAGACAACCGTGTAACAGTTGAAAACATCACTGAAGAGATCAGGACAGAAAGCAAGAATCAAGAAGTACTTATTCAGAAACTAATAACACTGCCATTCCCAATAATATTAGACAGAAAATAAGGATATTTCACACACATGGTAAATGTTATTTACCAAAAGAAAAACCCTTTTCTCACATCCTTCCAAATGCCCAATGCATGGAGTCACCAGGAGGATAACAAATGCAGCAAAGCTCATCACATTAAAGCAAGAGGTGCCAGACAATTCCTGAACCTGTGCCATGTGATACACCCCCATGATTTTCCATTCCATTCCTTCCAGCAACATCCTGAAAACCACTCTGGTTTCAGGCTGTTTCAGCAGCCACAAAAAAGACAGAGTCAACCACAAGAGAAAGATTGTATTCAAAGTTTATTTTTCCCTTCTGGCAGGAGCTGTTCAACACAGCAATGGAGGACACCATGATCACAGCCATGGCACCAGCATGGAAATACCTGATGCACAGGGAGCAAAACTCCTGTGGCTTGGGAAGGAGAGGCAGCCCATTGGGATGCAGGCACAGGGCAACGCGGCAAGGCTGTACCTGTGGGTGTCGTGCCAAAACCTTCCTCTGGCAGGGTGCCTACAGGAGGTACCAAACACCTCTGACAGCAGGGGCATCTCCTGAACATCCCAGAACACAGCAGCCTCCACAATGGTCACAGCTGAGGCTGGTCACAGACTGAGCCAGTGCTGCAACCAGAACAAGAGCTCAGGGTACTTGGCCACTCCGTGACTGTCACCATGTGCCCACTTAGGGGTGCAGGCCAAGCACAGCCCCCACAGCGAAGCACCTGAGAAGCACATCCCAGGAGGAGCCAGCTGAAAAGCAATGTTTTACGTGCCACTACAGCACCACTCTACTCAGCTCTTTTCTGTATCTGTTCTCAGTATTAACTACTCAGCAAAAGACTTACTGATGCCTATCCCAAAAGGCACCCTGGTCTTTTCAGGGGGTGCACTCCAAATGCCAACCCTTCACCAAATCTTTTCCACCCTCTCCAAGATGCCTCATGGCCAGCTGCCAGCATCAGGGTGCCTCCTCCAGCATGCTTTGTTAACATAAGGAAATTACCAGGAATTAAGTTAAAAACAAGACCAAGATCTGTCTGTGCTGTCAGCATGCAGGCTCAAGACACATTCGATTTCAACAGTCTATTTCAGCCACGTCACCATTAACACCTAAATTAAAGACAAAGTTAGAAATAAGGGGTGATCTTCCAAAATTCTAAATACAACCTGTGTTAAATGACTCATCTGGATTAATACTTCAGTATGAAACCTCCAAGAGATGTTCCACCAGTATGGTGATTCCAGTAAGGAGCTCATGCAAACAGACACATATGAAACACAAACAAGGTTGTCTCTTGAGCATTCCCAGGATCAGGAGCCAACATCCATGTCTGCTCAAGGTAATGGCAACACGCCCATAAATTTTGGTGGAGCCAAGCTTTTATGTCTGCACATCTAAAAGGTAGTTCCTGAATGGCAATAATATTTGTCATTATCATTACAGACAACTAGCATAAATCCAGTAAGTTGTGCTGGGAGTTAAAAATGCCCAGAAGGTTTCATTAAGGTATTTTGTGAGAGGTTAATTGTAAAAAGCAAGTGACATTCAAAGAAATTGCTCGACAGCCAGAGAAGAGATATTTTTGCTTATCCCACAAGCAAACAACCATATTTTAAGTCAGTTCTGCAGGGCTGCTGTCTCTGCCAGCAAAAGATAAATGCATTTCTTCTGCATGCTACACATTTCTTCTGAACCTGCACATACTGTATAAACAGATTGTAGACCAACAACACATATGCAGGGAATTAATACCAGGCCTGCAAAACAGATGGCCCCACAAGCCCCAGACAGCCCTCCAAGCCATTACTTTGTCCTGCCATGTCATCTTCACCTTGAAAGGTAAAACGGAATCAAAGAAAACGAGCAATGAATGTCTTTCAGAAGATCAATATTTCCCATGACTTGTTCTCCAGATAAAAAGGAGCCTCTGCATGCTCTGATAGCGGGCCAGGCCAGCTGGTCTCAGAAATCCCAGAACAGCACATGTGAAGGCACAGGTTATTCCATGGAGCAGTTCAGACCAAGGTGCTCAGAAGCAGTCCAGGATGCAGCAGCACTGCTCAGGTGGGCACAGCCTGGGCTGGCAGCAAGGGACCCAAGCTGCTCTGCAAGTCATTTCCTTTGCCAGCTGTCAGGGTCACAATCAAGCTTAAATTCACATTCAAGTGTCCAAAAGTTGCAAGAGATACTGTGCAAACTAAAATACTGCCACCTTTTCAACACAGCCTTCAGGGGGAAAATAATTGTGATTTAAAGGAGAGGGAAGACAGACACCAGAAATAAAACAGATAGGACCAATTAAAGTGAAATCACACAGCTGTAAGGCATCTTGCTAGAGCAGCTATGTTGGAGCATCACTCAGTTTTGGGAGTTCCTTTGGCAGGCAATGCTTGAGCCAGCAGAGATCCTCACTTTCCTGGCTCCTGGGGACTAGGGAGCAGGAGCCCTTGGCTGGTTTGGGACAGACAGTTTCAGATAATCCAGATCTTCTATGCACTGTTCACAGAAATTCCCGCAATGACATAGTAAAACTCACAGGCCTATCGCTATTTTAGTCCTAACTTCTTTTATTACAGCACTCAGGGATTGAATTTTTAATTTATATCTGTATATTGAACACATTCCTGAACATTCAATAACACCTTTTAGAGGCAGGATATGGCATTATTGCTGTTTTAAGCCACACACCCAAATAAATTCTTTTTAATAAAATAGGCAACATTTTTAGAAACCGAATTGCAGCTATAAATGTAGGTTCCTTCTAATAGCATGACAGAGTGCTTCACACATGGATTTTAGCACCAGATACTTCAAAGCCAGACAGACTACAAAATACAAGGCACAGTATTTTATGGCCCTGTGATAGAGAATGCCTTTCAATGAGGAATTTCTTTGCTGAAACGATTTCAACCAGGAAACAGGGGAAACTATCTGGAAGTGTCACTGTTCACAAAGTACTTGGGTGTAAAATCATGTGCAATCACACAAAGCACTCCTCATTTAACAAGAAATACCTGGCTCTGCCTCACCAGACCTTGAGTCTGGGTGCTGGTTTTAGGGACCATGTTGAGCTGGTCCCCCTGGCCGCAGCAGCTTGCCCACAGCCATCTGCAGAGGCCCCCTCTCTCTACAGAAACCCTGCAATGGTGCCAAGAGCATTAGTCAAGCAAAATCACAGCTGGCAGAAAATAAAGTAAAAAATAGCACCAGAAGACAAGAATACAGCAGGCGAAAAATTCAAAGAAAGTAAACAGATGAAAATAATTATAGGATAGTTTCAGAGACAGTCTTTGGGTGGTTCAAAAGGAAGCAAGACAAAGTTTAGGAAGGGAAAAGCAAAGGCAGCCAAAGGGTCTCAGCTACTCTGATAACAAGGAGAGAAATGTCACAGGGGATCAACACACTGAATTTAATAACAGTTTGGAGCCAGGATGAGGTGGGAAAGATGGTGTTAAGTTTTTTATGAAAGATTCAAGCGTTGACAACACAAAGACAATAACTCCAAATGGTGAATACTGACTTTAACAAGCTCTGGAGTAGTACAGTGAGAGAGGGAGAAACAGCACCGTTCCTTTTTGAACAGTGGGTTCTGGGCTCAGCCATGCAGCCCCAGAACTGCGAACACTGGCATCACTGGTTGCAATGGAAGCTTGCAGGTAGGTCAGGGCCTCCTTGAACATCAGGGAAGTGTGGCTGCTTGCGTGCAAACCTACACCTTTACAAAACCAGATGGGACATTCGTTCTGCATTCAGGGGGAGAATGAAGAGCCATGCCAAAGACTCCGTGTTGGAAAAGCACAGTCACTGAAAAGACAATTCCTAAGGTTTGCCCAAGGAAATGCTGTAAGCATGTCTGTATTGCTTCTTCCCTATGGAAACACAGCAGTGCACCATTCCTGTTCTCTACTCCAATTCCCCCAAGAGATCCCTCTGTTTGGAACAAGCACCTGCAATAGTTTCATTAGGAACTGACTGGAATGGAAAAGATACCAAAAAGCTCAAATGCTTTCAAGAATGCATTAAATCTATCTGTGAGATCCAGCCAACTCACTGAGGTAAAGGTAATGTTTACAATGTGGTTTGAGAGCATGGAGTTCAAAAAGAACTAGCATCAGCCACAGAGAGCTCCTACCTTACCACAAACGCTTCTCAAATCACAAAATAACCCCTCCCAGGTATTTGAGGCACGCGGAAATCACGTTCCCTACTGTTCCTCTCCTCATCTAACTTGTCCTTTGTTCTCAAGAATAGATTTAATTCTCTTCAGCTTGAAGGCCTCTCAGGCAATTACAGTGTATGTTCTACAGTCATGAGAAACAGGTAAATATATGAAATCTGCTGTATATAGGTATCTGTTCTCTTAACTCTCCTTAATCACTGCTCATTTCAGATGGAATTCATTATAAAGTTAGAAAGGAGCCAAATATATCAAACCTTTAAAATCCATCCAAGCGGCAGAAATTCTGGTTTGTCTAGCTGCAGCCAGATGAATAAAATATTCGAAATTCCGAATATATAACAAATATTGTAAGAGGTTAGGTCCTTCATCTGGCAAGCCATTAAGCAAGAGTCTTTTTCAAGGAGGAAATCTGATACAAAGACACTCCTGTCACACCCTAATATTACAACTTCCATTCAATCGTCCTTCAGCTATACCAACTGAATCAAAATGCCCACAACAGACAGCTCTTTTAGACCTCTTAAGAGGAAATCTTCCCATTAGAAAATATCATTTTGTGTCTCTGCCTTCCATTCATTCATCTGTCTTGTAACATGATGGAAATATTTATACTGCAATGCAAGAAAACAACTTCAGTGCACCATTTAAGGATTAAAAATGCTTCTGAAGGAAGAGTCAGTATCTACAAGCAATTGCTACCTTATAATGCTGGGTAAATTCAGACACTGTCAAATTCCTTACATATTTTAGAGTACATTTATTTTCCTTCAGTTTCACAGCTTTCACTAAACTAGACAATGGCATATTTTTCCCCTTTGCATGCTGAAACTGGAATTGCTTGCCTTGACAACAAAATGCTGTAGTTTTTATCCATGCCAGAAGTGTCTTTCTTCCTGTACTATTGGCCAAGTTTGCTGCAGCCATGGCAAAAGCTTGATCAGAAAGCTGCATCACTGGCAGAAAGTGAAGAGCTCCCTTCTGAGGGTCTTCAAAGAAGAGTCACAAGAAACGAGTGATGAAGATACCATAGGTTCTTTTATCAGAAACAGTTGAAAACTGCCCAGGTGTCACCCTCTATCATCACACTCATATGAGGAACAAGCCTAGCACTTTACTGTTCCCTATTACTCCCCTTGTGGCTGGAGTAGCTCGCTAAAGCCTTCACAGGGTACTTTCTGCTGGTGGTCTGCAAGTTTCAAAAAATGTGCACCAAGTCAAATTTCTCTGAACAGAGCAGAAAAATCAACAGCAGAGACTTCACTTCTCAGAAATCCTGAGATTCTAAGAATCTACAGAAATTCTGTCATGCCAGAGACTTCTGGAAACAAGACATTTTATGACTTTTTAACATCACAATCCTCCTCACATTAACAAAAAGGCTGGATGCCATTAAATACATGGAAATTCAACTGCTGCTGAAATTTGGGGAAGCAGGCTGCACCTCACCATACTTAGAGCTTTTAAAAAAATTAATTATAATAAATGGTATTGTAGTTCCAAAATCTGAAATAACATCAGACTTCCCACCTCTTTGTAAGAAAAAAGTAAAGATATGGGCCCTTCATTAGGACTAACATTTGCTTCCATGCTTTTTTGTGGTTTTCTTTTTTTAATTATCTTAACATCACCCAGATATCTATAAATCTGTCCAACAACTTGCTTTGAATACATCACAGCATTAGCATTACACTAATTCCTTGGCTTCTCACTTCCCCCCTTTTAAAATAGGCACAACATTTGCCTGTCTCCAGTCTTGCATTTTCCCCGTCCTGCACATACTCAAAAATAGTCTAAAATGCTACTACGGCTGTTTTACATTTCAATTTTTCAGCCTTCTCTGATTGCATCTATTACTTGTATACCTTCAACATCATATAACCAACTGTTCTTTAGTATCATTTATCATCTTCAACTTACACCTAACATATTCATAAAATCATCTGCATTTTGTTGTAAGAGAAAAAATATGGGCTGTTTATAAGGTGAAAACAAATGGAGAAAAATCTCTTCATTAAATCATCTGAAATGATGAACCACAAATTACATACGATACTTAAAACTATTGAAAACTAATGACTCTTGCTTGCACTGCCCTCAGCTCAGGTTTTTTGGTGGTGTCAGGAGAAAACGATCCTAGAATTTCTGAATGATCCTAGTTCTTCTGAAGCTAAGAATGAAGGGGATGATGAAACTTCAACAGAGATCCAAGGGATTTCTACCAGCACACACAAGGGAAGGACTGCTGCAAAGGGAGCTTTAACTGCTACCTTTCATCTGACTTCACAGCACTGAAGACACTCTGGCAGCTGGCAAAAAAAGGAAAAGAGAGACTGTGCTGAAAACATAAAAGGGGGTAAAATCAAGGAGTAAAGTCCAGTAGCTGGACTCTGTGCCACAAGCTAGGCACAGGGGAAAGCACAGACCATCTTCCCCCAAACTCTGAAAACACGAGAGACATGAGGAAGAAAAAATTGCACTAATATACAGGCAAGGGGGAAAGAGCTTCTCCAAACAAGGAATAACATGAATGGTTCTAAAGAAAACCATGGATGAAAGCAACTCAGAAGTAAAAAGAAAAATACGTTAAGGATCTATACATGTACTATGTAGTGCATATCTTAAAACATCTGTGTGTGGGACCAAGGGCCATAGCACACAAATGGAAGAGCTGTCATTAATACCAGCTTAGTACAGTACTGCCCATTCACTGGATTGACTGCCCTGCAGCTCATGAAGAAGCAGGCCCAAGGCTGAATTTGAGAAAGTGTTCCATACCTAAGTGAAGCAGCCTCTCTGCACGTGCTGTCTGCAGGGCAGATGGAGCAGGGGATGAGCTGCCAGAGTCAGCAGGAGCCACGGCAGCCGCTCAGGGAGGCAGCTGGATGGGAGGGCGGAAAAGTGGGAATGGCAGGCCGTAACCACCAGCTGCACTTTGGGGTTAATAAGAAGAGGTGTCAGTTGACTTCTGTTTCCCAGAATAGGTAGTAAAAAAGCAGGGGGAAAAAAAAGAACATTGTTTTTCTATCATTTAGGAGTTATTGCTTTCCTTTGTATCAAATACAGAAGCTGTGTGGTTGCAGCAGAAAACTCCCATTTGCACACAAGAGATTGGCTGTACCATCACTTTTCTCTGCCCTGAGATCTAAAGTGAAAATCTCTTCCTCTCTCCTTCCCTTCCCCACTCTCAGGCCCCTATAATTAGATGCATCATTATAAGTGGTAAAGAGCATTCCATTACTCTTTCAGACTACACAGTTTCTCCTCATCTATTTCTGGCCCTATTTGGTTGCCATCTCTTGTGGTAGTAATACTAAGCCAGTCTTGTATTAGCTATTTGCTAAACAGGCTCTAATTAAGACTAAGAGCCCAGGTGGCAGAGAGAGGACAGAAGATGAAGGATTACACTTAACTGCACTTACTTTAAAAAAAAAGGAAAAGAGAGAAGACTGCTTGTGCTATACCTCTAAGTTAAATTAACTTCAAGAATAAAAACAGGGCATATGAACTCAGGAGGTTTCACATTCCAGCAGCAAGAAAACAGTTGCTTTCTCTCACTTCTCTCATATTGGAGTAACTCAAACTCTCCAAACTGGCTCTTAGTGAGCACTATTCTCAGCAAGCTTAGAGCATTCCCATGGTTCAGACCTTTGAATCCTTCTGTGACAGTCTGCAGTGACCCCAGCTATTAAAGTGGTTCAAGAGACAGCAAAAAAGACAGATGATGTACAATGTAATAAAAATGTACATATATAAATAAATGTAGATATATATATATGTAAAATACACATTAAAATGTACAATGCCAGGTTAGAAATCCATCTTTCACATTAATATGCACACTGAGCCAACAAAAGGATGGCCACTCCAAAAGGCCAAGACAGTTTCATACTTCTAAGTATCATATTATCAGGAAAATGAAAAGATCTCTTTGGAGTGTGGAGGGGTGAGTGGTACAGAGATGGATGCTTGTCTCTCTGAACATGTGCTGAATCTTGTTCATTTTCCCATTTTTGGACTATATGTCAGATTATTTAAAAAAACACACAAGAAAAAAACCAGTCCTGTATAAAGTCCAAATTAGAGCTGATGAGTATAACTCTTAATTATCACCATGATTCCTAATTTCCTGGTAGTCTTATAGGATTGACCTAAACAAAACCATTGATGCAAGAGCACTTTCCATTACCAGCACTGCAGCACTCATCCAAAGGCTTCCACCTTCTACGTGGAGGTGACAGAAAGCCTAAGTGACACAGTGACCCGTGTAAGGCCTGCCAGAGTGCCAGAGCCATGGAAGAAAATGACCTGTGGGATCAGTGTTCAGTCCCCTGGAGGAAGCGTTGCTCCCTCTTCAGCATCAATTTTGAGGGAAATTTCTATGTAAACAAGGCAGGTATCAGACAAATCAGACATTTTCAGCCTGTAGCACTGCAGAGATTCAGACCATTCTGCACAGCACTTCCTAAGTAAGCAGCACAGTTAATTAACTCTGTGTTGATTAATGGTGCTCTCTCACATCAAGAATTTATTGAGTCTGTTATTATATACAAGGTCATAATTGCCAAACAGCCACAGCTAAATACCATTCCTTGCAGTCTACCCCTTAAGCATCATAATGTAAAATTAATTGGCACTTGTTTGTTAATGAATATGAAATATTTTAAACCATGCAACACAAAACTTACCACTGCTCTTTTCTAAACAAACATGAATGAACAGAAGAACTATTTAAATACCTTGGGAAGAACATCCTCTTTGCAATCGGGGTGGGATGGGGGGTGGCTTTGTTCTTTGTAGTGGGCTTTTCTGTGCTCAGGCATTTACCAAAAGCGCTATTCTTGAATAGTTAGTCAGTAATTATTTTAGTTCCATGGTGCACTCAGACAGACCAGCAAACTACGCTCTTATGCAAGAATATGAGCACCCACACCAAAATACCTCTTCAGAATAGTTATTTCGGAGTAGCTGTTCCAGTGAATTTCCAAGCACAACTGAAATCAGCTCACAGCAAATGATCCAACTTTGCCTCAGCAACAAAGGTGAAAAAGACACTTGAACTCTGTTGTCCCTTCTGGGGTCCTTAAATCCGGGGTTATCCACTATTTAGGGAAAGGGCTGGCAGTGTAACAAAGCAGACACCCGCTGTGAAAGAAAGAAGCCCACAGGTTGGATCCCTGATCCTCAGGATGGGGAAGCAAATGCTTTGCACAGACACGGCCCCTCCCCAGAAGCAGGACCTGAGCAGTCACTGCCAATAAAAGCTGCTCTGGCTTTGCCCAACCTGTGGCAGTTCTCCCACACCCCAAGGCAAATCAGCACCCAGGCCTGCCTGGTGGTAGGGCAAGAAAGCAGACACAGTATCCCAAGCCTGGCTCTGCCATGCAGGTAAGGAGAGCACCAATTAAAGCCCCTTCTACTTATATTTCTGCAGGCAGTTTTACTACCCTCTAAAGGCTCGCTGGTAATACAAAGCTTGTCTTCAACCACATTTGTTCCCCAAAAACGGGGCATGGGCAATATAAAATAGGTCTGACTGATTTTTCAGCTTGGTTAAGGCAGACCTCAGCAGAAAGATGGCTTTTATGTTGATTCCACTTGTCACGCAGTGAACACCAGGGCTCAGCACAACTCTGTGGGGCAGTACATGCACGAATTTATGCGATAAGGCACAAGAAAGCAAGCTCTCCTCTGGCTGAGCAAACTGTTTATCCCTCTTTAGAGAGAATTACCTTACTGGTGAAACATCTACTGTGGCTTAAAAATATTACTGCACATGCTCAAGGTTCAATTAACGTATCAGCTGAACACTTTGTTAAGAACAGGCAAAGTTCTGGAGTGTTCTCTCCAAGCCTACTGCTTGAAAGCAAACAAAATACATTAACAGAAGCAGCATCAGGAATAAAACAAATGTGACACTATGGTTGGAATTGTACCCACAGAGGTGAAGCAGTTTTTTTCACTGTACTTTTTTTTTTTGATGTTACAATATCCCAGCAAGTAGCAGTGCAGTTCAGTCCAGCAGACTCTGAACAGCTCAATAATCCCACAGGAAAAGAAAATGCATAAAGAGATTTTGTTACTTCTGTGGGTCAGAGCCTTCCCTATTTGCTTGGTCCTACACAAGCAGCTGAACACAAGCCCTAGGAGAAAGCTTGTTCTATGCTAAAGCTTTTTGGAGGCTGCAGGCACTGAATTACACCTGCTTGTACACCTCCTTTTAAATTTTGTCCATACCACAGAGCCAAATGAAGAATTCCAAAGATAACTGTCAGAAAGTGTGCAGGTCTTTGAAGGATTGGAGACCATGTGTCTGCACAGAGTCATCCCTTAGGAGTCACACCAGGGTTTTCAGACAGTTGTTTGGAGCTGTCTTCAGCCAGCCCCGCGGGAACAAGAAGTGCTGAAGATCATGTGCCTGCTCTGTGGTTTGCCGTCATTTGTCTCTCCTTTTCCAGACAGCTCTCTGGTGAATCACAAACCTGCCTCGGAGGGCACGAAGCATGCATAAAACCCCATTAAAGATATGCAAACTCTGCCCAGGAACAGGAACCAGGAGATCCCAAATGCAATCCCTGATTAACGTGAAAGCTGTGCCTATGCCTGTAGGAAGAGGATAAAGGCAAGGCTTCTGTAACCAGCTAGCCCAGGTAGCTGCACCTGCCAAGCCGCAGCATGCAGGGGCTCCTGGGCTGTGTGATCTCCCCACCAACAGCGGGCACATCCTCAGAGAGCCCACGTCTGGATAATTCACTCTTGGAGCTGCACAGGCTACATGGCTGGTTTAGCTAGTCTGAACCTTCACTGTGGAGGAGGGCAAATCTGTTCGGCTCCATTTGCTCCCATTTGCAGAAAAGAAATAGCACTCCTCTGGGAAGCAGGGGTGATGGAGAAATTTACAACTCTTCTTGAAAATTATTCTGGAAGGAGGAACTTCTTCTAATTAGAAACTATGTTATATGTCTAAAAATATTTACTTGTAATAAGCAGAGCTTAGTGAGAAGACTAAGGGTGGGGTTTCTGAATGGGTTTTAAATGCCTGCTTTGTATTCAACTGGATTATCTGTGTTAGAATTGAATTTAAATGTATTGATCCCTACTTAAGGAGGTATCTAAATGACTCAAACATGTATTTGAATCAGCCAGCACTATGTTAAACCACAAACATTTCTGCTGAAGGACTGTGTTGTATCCTAATGAGTTTGTAGTGTGCCAGCTGTGATGGTTGTTTAATGGTGTTTTCAACAGCTGGACTCAATGATCTAAAGGGTATTTTCCTACTTGAATGATTTTATCATTCTAAGACTGCTGAGTTTGATCTAGCAATGGCATGGAGCTTGTGTGAAATGTACCCAAAGAGCACCATCTAATCCACAGACAGTAAGTTTTCAGATTTGAGAGGCTAATCTCTATTTATCTGAATGACCCATCTTCACATGTATGTGTGCTCCATGGCAGAGCCAGGCAGCCCTGGATTATTAGAACATTTAGGCTAAAGAAGCAGTATTGATGCATAACAGGCTGATCTCACTTTTACCATTTGCACTGCCAGGACACAACGCTAAGCCCATGACACAGGATTAGTGACCAAAGACAGCCACCCACAGCAATCAGCCAGGGTAAGTCTTTACCTACCAGGTGACCTAGAAACCATTTCCTAACAGAGCACTTGCTCTTAAGCAACAGCAATGCTGATTTTATAGTTTACAGAACAAATATCTAAAAAACCCAGTATGTTCATTGAATTTAACACTACTATGACAACGCATGCCACCATTCACTTCTCACCTTGCAACATCACGAGATTGGCATCAGCCCACACAGTAAACAGTGCTAAAACAACCTGCAGGAAGGAAGGGCATCACTGTGAATCAGCCACTGAAAGAGGTAAATCAGGATTTGGCTCTGTCACCAGCCCACTTCTCAGCCTGACTCAAGTCAGAATTTCTCTGCAGCAGTTCTCCAGCTGTGAAAGGGTAACAAGCATCTTCACTCGGCAGTGCCATCAGGTAGCAGCACTGCGCCTCCAGCTACACAGTGCCTGTCTTCTCCTCTGCCTCCTCCTATCACCCCTCCTGCTCTCTGCCTCAGCTGCCCAGGGCAACTCTTCTCCTTCCACCTCCTCTCTCCAAACTCTAAAGCCACCTTGGCAGCTTCTTAAAAAAAATTTCAGATTCAGTCCAGCCAAAGGTTATTGGAGCCACAGGCTCCACTTGCAGAAAACCCCATCAGAAGCTGGGCCACATCTCCCAAAGAGGAGAAGGATTATGGATATAGCTAAAGGATCAAGGCCTGTTTACATTAAAATAAAAAAAATTCTTCATACTAGGTTTGATTCATGCCAAACAGGGTCCAACAAGATCATTCACCTAAGCCTGCTCCTCTCAAACAGAGGTAATGGCTGCAGAACTTGGCACACCACATTTACTTCATTGGTAGAACACTTTGGAAATGTTCCTGGAGTCAATGACTAAATAAGTCCCTCTCTTGATTCTAAATTGGAGATAAGTGCTGCACGTTGCATTGGCAAGCACATTAAAACAGCTGGAAGCATAAAGACAATATGGGTTTTTTCAGGCCCTTGTTCTTTAATTTTTTACCCTGGGCATGCTAAACAACTAAAGACCACACTGAGCAAATCAGTGTTTTACCAAGTAATACTGTGAGATTCTAGCTTCAAGATGCCAGGCTCCCTGCTGGCACCAGCTCCCATGGCAAGAGGGCTGGCTCCAGCAGTGCCACCAGCCCAGCCTGGTGACACCAGACAGCTCAATGTACCCATCTACTGCTGCCAGCAAGGCCCCACAGCACAGGCACAGCTTTGTTGCACTGCCTTATTGCACAGAAGAAGTAACCTTTATTACAAAAATAAAACAAAACAAACACCTAGAGAGGCAAGAATAAAAACGCTGGTGAAAAGGACACGATGTTCACCTTTATCTCTTAGAAGTACGGGAAAAATTAACTTTATACATAGAAACACAGCAAGACAGGTGCTGCTACCAGTGTGTCATTATAAATACAAAGCAGCTTCCCCATATTCCTGCAAAGCTGGTCTAGATTTGATGCAGCCAAAAGCAAAACTTCATTTGAGGATGAGATTTCAGAAGGCAATCTGTGGCTCTTTCACCTTGGAAAGCCAAGGAGCCTATCATGTTAAAATGATGCTCTGATGAAATGGGTTATGTTCTCCATCTGAAGGGTTTTATCTACATTATTAATGACAAAGTGCATATAAAAGCTTATTAGTGTTCACACTCATTTCCTTTCACAGAAATTATTTAGTCATATTTAGAATGTGAAAGCTTGTGCACCTAATGGTGCAGTCGACTGGTGCTTTCTTTTCAGATGATACATTGTAGATATAGTACTTGATTTTTACATTTTTACTCTTACATTTCTGTAAGTTACATGCTCTTTACTTCTGGCAGTACTTCATTTACAGAGACATGTAGTTAGAGGTATGCAACCAAGCAGACACCAAACAACTGTTTTGTTAAAGCTTTTGCATGGACAAAAGACATTTGTTCAAGCAACAAGTCTATAAAATTACAAAGGCTGCAAGATGGGGAAAAAAACAGGCCACATAGGATCCAAATTAAGATCCAAAAAATTACCAGAATAAAAATGCAAATGCTTAAATAGAAAATTATTCATCACTAAAGACTATTTGCAGACTTTGTGCTATTAAGGATATCAACACATGGCCCTTGAAGCAATCCTACATGTACATAATTCAATACAAGGGTTTTCCATAAGAAACCAATTCCTTTATGGAAAGGAGCAGAAGCCTCAGCTCAGTAAACAGATGCCATCAGGTACATCAGTTGAGACCACATGCAGGAGTTAACTGCTCTGGTTTTGCCTACTTCCTCACAAAGATGCAGTAGCATGCAGCTCTGAAGGGGAAGTGGGGCTTTTTGAGGGCATTCTCCCCAAGTACTCTTTTAAAAACAACAGAGCACGCCTTGACAAATAATTCCAGCACAAAAATGCACGTCTGTATATAAAAACCAGCTCGTAACTCGAAGAACAAACATCAAGCAGACAAGCCTGCTAGGCCAGGAGGTTCAGCACTGCATGGAAGAAATTCATTCAACAGCCTCCATTTTTGGTTGTACATCTGCAGACAGGAAAGATTTTTCTTCCCCCAAAAGCAAAACACATGCAAATGTCTGTCATCAAAAAGCACACGCTCTTTCAGAATGTCACAATTACCTAGCCACAACAAAATGCTGTAATTTGTTGACCAACTCCTTGCAAACGTCCAAGAATGACCTCAAACCCTTGGTTGAAACTGCAAAATAATTTCTTCCCTTTAAATGTAATTTTGTAATGCTTTGATTCCCACCCATCACCAGGCTGGAGGGTTCCAACATGCTGCTACATGTTTCTAGCGCAGCGAAGAAAAAAAAGGCTGAAGCCACAGACAGCAGATGTGGGAACTTGCCAGCCCGAGCTTTCCAGCTAACAAAAAAAGTGACAAATGATAGATATGCAGTTCTGGAAACAAAATTTAAAAAGCTAATTTAAATACAGGAACAGGCAAAAAAAAAAAAAAGCATTAAAGGGTTAAAATACAGAGGTAGTCTGTCAGCAAGTTTAACTCACCTGTATGTTCTGCAACATACAGAGGCAGTATGTGAAGCAGGGCATTCAAGAAAAGCAGGAATAAAAACCAGAGGAAATGGTCAGTGCTATCAGAACATAATTTGAAACATCTGCCTAACAGGCTTATACCTACAATATCTGGCTCCTGTAGGCATGTGTTGACACCAGGTTAGTATTAGTACCTGTATCAGTACCACTGAAAGGAAAAAATTCTGGACAGAGGTTAAAAAAAAGCCTAAAAACAATATGTCAGTTGAAGCATTAGTTATGAGCCTGAAGACAGAATTAAATCCAAAAGTGGCTCCTAAAGAGTAAGTCAGAAGCAAAGATCTGTTAATGGTGAGACAGCTTCAGGAAGAGAAGAGACTTGGCCTGGCTTGTCCCTGAACACACCGCAAAGCCAGTGCAGGGAAACCCTTCCCATCACCAACACATCCCAACCTCTGCCTCTCTTGGCAACAAACAAGCAGCATCAGCTACACACAGACCTCTAGAAGCAACGCTTAGAAGTTTTCTCTGCTTGCAGGGATTTGTTCCCAGCCCAGCGTGTGACCGTCAGCGCTGTGTGGTGCTGCTGACAGCGGCACCGACCCGAAACCGTGCCCCAGGGGAGGCACGGCGCACGCAGCCCAGTGACGGCCAGCTCCAGCTTGGGCACTGCTGCTCCCAGGTCACAGAAAACATCTGCCCACCCTCCAGCGAGGATCCAGATAAAAACATCACCTTCCTGGAACCAAGCCATTACACAAGCACCCAAGCTGGGAGCAATGTTTATTTCTCTACTAAATGTAGCCATGACAACGACATCTTCATTTAAGAGATGAGCAGGAGGAGGTCAGGAGGCCCTTGTCAGGCCTGGATACAATACCACACCTCAGGAGAGTACAGAAGGATCTGCTGGATGTTCTGCTGAATGCCAGCTGCAACTCAAGAAAACTAACACCCTAACATGGGCAGGCACACCCCCCTCAAAACAGCCAGGCATCTGGGCACAACCACTCCAAACCTATCCAGCATTACCAAAGAGCAAACCTCCGCAGGAATCCTCTGCTAAAGAAATATCTAAGACATACTTGAGGACACTACACCACCCCATAAATTCTTCCAACTCAAGCGCTTCTTTTTTACCTTGAACAAATTACAAAATTATCAGGAAGTGAAATGTTGCAGAGGCCATGACAAAAAAAAAAAAAAAAACACCACAAAACAGCTTCCCGTTTGAGCCTGTACCTTGCTCTCTTTGGTGACCCAAAGCCACCTCCTCTGAAAAGGACCATCCCTGGAAGCATTCAGAAGGAGTGTAGGGACATATTTCCGTGGTGTTCTTGGCAGTGCTGGGTTTATGGTTGGGCTCTACGATCCTGAAGGTCTTTTCCAATCTAAGCAACCTGATGATTCTGTGTCAGAGCTAAGGTACCATCTCTGCCAAATGGCAGTACCCACCACTCCTACAGGTCTGAACAAAACCAGGAATTCTGGCACATCCCAGTTTTTCCAAAGTTTTTATTTTATTTGGAAAAGCATGGAACCATGTCTCACAGTATGCATGATACCTAGGAATATCATGGCTCCAGAAAGACAGTGGCAGCCACAGTGGAGTTATTTTGGTCCAACCACATTTTCATTTCACACAAAATAATAGAGACACACTCCTGTGGGTACATTCCCCCTCCTTCCTTCCCCACAATTACCTTAGTTTTGTGGCTGAGTATTTTCTACTAAAATGGATTATCTCTTTCTGGCTGTGAGCCCTTTCAAAACCACTTAGAAGACTGCAAATTAATATACACACCTTAGTATTATCTAGTCATAATATGAGGAGGGGAGGAATCATGGCATCACATGCCACACCAAATTAACTTGTGGGCTGCCTGCAGGCATGGGGCACAGGTTCATTACTCCTATTTTATACAGTAGATTCAGGGGCATTTTCTCAGATGCTTTTATATGTCACAGAGAAAGGATATACAGAAAGACATTATTGTCAACTGAATGATTCTGAAATAAGTTAGACACACCATCATTTGGAAATGTAATTGGTTTTGTTAGGAGACTATTTGTTACTGTTGTATTCATTTTGGTTTTAAGTATGTTCAGACACAAGTCCAGCCTTTGCCCAGCAGATTTTTATGATCTCTGACATCTGTTTAAAATTATTTAAACATCTGTTTAATGCTGTTTCTCTGTGACCATAATAAAAAAGATCCTGATGGTCAGCAAAGAACTGTCAAACAAAGGAAAACATTTGGGAAAGGGAGAGAAATGGTCCTTTCAGCTCTAGTCACACTGCATTACCCTCAGCAATCAAGGACAACAGGCAAAATACCAGGAGACAGGATGAGGGCTTGCAGTTAATAGCAGCCTAAGCACATACACTACCATTCATCTGGGCTCCATTACCCTTATGCATTCATATGCATGCTTGTGAGGGCAGCCTAAAAGTAATTCTGTTCTTTTGTACATACAGGGCCTGGGCTGGTGACACTGAAGCCACAGTAAACCATGACCCTCAAGAGGCACTGGCCCAAGGCTAGCTAGAGCCTGTGTCTGTCTCAGATTCACACCAAGCTTCTCACTGAATCTGGCAGTGCAGGCATGAAACCACCAAGCACTACATCTCTTACAGGCAGCAACACAGGCTGCACTTCGTAACTTCCCATTTTATTTTTAATTATACAAAACTTTCTCAGTGTCTTTCAAAGACAGGGTGGTACTTTTCCTCTGCAAATATGCACAGCTATAACCAACAACAGGCAGGGGAGCTTGCATCAGCCTCTGCCAGGCAGCAATGCATGTCCCACGCACACCCCGCTCTGCCAGGCACAATGGGCACATTTGTGCCACGGCGGTGAAGGCAGAGCTGGCATCCCAAATCAAACAGCCCGGCACAGAACGACTTTGCTGGCTTCAAACAGAAAGAAAATGACAGAGTTAGCTAAAGAGACAACCTGCAGAACTGGGGGCAGAGCTGGCAACTCTGCAAGAAAGGCCCCAGCTGGCAAGGCAAAACTGAAAATGAGATGGAGACACTACAGAAACTTTAGGTTCTTCCAAAATAATTTTCCAAAAAGTGAATAGCATTATTTTAAGATATTTTACCCTTTTACACTGGATGGAACATCAGCTGACAGGCTTCTCTGGAAAAGTTTGCAAGGGACAAACAAACAGTCCTCAAGAAACCCGGTTACTTGGTGCAGGTATGAGGAATAAGCTGGGCAAAGAACTGCAGACAGCAGGCAGGGAGAGTGGCAGCAGGAAGAGCCCTACATCTGTTGATTACTCAAAGGACGAGAGAGGTGGGTCCAGGCAACAACTGCTGCTCAAAAAGCAGCCATGAAAATCACAAGCAAATCAGTATCTTCACCCTCTGAGGGCACCACTCACACCTGACAGCCTCTGGCTGCTCACTTGTTGGAGCACTTGTCTTCTGCTTCTTCTGAACTCTAGCTTAATTGCAACCTTTTACCATAAACAATGGTGCCCTCACACAATACAAAATATTAATGCTTATTGAAATGGAAAAGGTACGGCCAATGACTTGGATAGGCAACAGTACAGCAATAACTCTTAGAACTGAAAAGAAAAAAAGGTTTTTTTCAGTCCTTAAAACAGCTTGCATACTTGCTGTAATTAACTATCTCACAGCACAGATAGTTAAAAAAGGACCAGATAAATGTGTTAAGATTTAAAGCAAGTTTTGCAATATTTGCACATGACAACAGAAATATTTAGAATATCAGAATGTTTACAAATGCACAGACACAACTACACACAAAGATTATAATCCTATGAATTATTTCAGCTTGTTTTCTTCTTAACATTTAGTCACTCAAAAGTGACTGGTTACATGCCTGAAAGAAATTAATCTAGAAACGAGCGATGGTAGAATACACTTCCTGTGGTTAAACCACTTACAGGTTTCTCTTGGCTCAACTGATGAGCTAATAATTACCATCTCTGGAAGCAAATTCAAGTAACCTCCACTAATGCTAAACTCTTAAACTAAGCTCTCCTGCCTAACAAGTGAATGCAGCTAAAAGAGCTGATAATCTCTTTTAAGGTTTAAGTGTAGCAGCACTTTAGCACCTTTCAGCTATATCAAAAAGCAGTAACTATTAACATCCGTCTTCAAAACCTGTATGAGCAGTGGTGTGATCAATTTCTCATCTGTCTGAATACTACCTGTGGTGTTAGATACACTTGGTAAGAAAAGCCAGGCATGGAGGCAAGGAGAAAACAGATCACTTAAGAGAAAGAAATGTTTAAACTCCCAGCAGGGAGGTTCTCTAGTCATCTCCTACATGATGCTCTCCTCACTGGTCAAAAATTGTGGATCCAGAGGGAAGCATGTGCTACAGAAATCCCAATGACAGGCACAGAGAGAGCTCTTGGTTTCAGAGCATCACAACTCAGGCCTGAAGCACCTCACACTCAGTGCACAAAGAGCAGCCCACACTCACTCTCAGCAGCCCAGGTCCTGACCAGGGATGCATGGAGTGTCCCCCATACTCCAAATCTCACTACAGGACATTGTGAGCTGTGGCCTTTGGTGTTTAAGAAAAAGGAAACCGTTTCCTGAATCGCTGCAAGTTATCACTGTCACAGTTGCCTCAACCTTCAAGACCAGGAAGAAATGCAGAAGGAGCCTGCTCCCACAACCCCAGTGAGCCTGAGTACATGCAGGAGTTGTCACAGAAATGCAAATCTTCCCAGACACATCATTTTCCAGCAGACTTACCTCTCTTTTGACCGAGTCTATCTACAACCACACAAGGCTGCTGCTACTGTGTGCCCCTCTGCTAAAGGTGGGCCAGCCTGGGGACAGCACTCCTCCAAAGTGATACAGAAGAGAAGCAGAGCTTGCCCTGATGCACACAGAGCTGCTGCAGAGCAGCCCCGGTGCCTTGGTGACACTGCTCGGGCTGCAGGTGGCAATGGCTCCACCAGCAACAGCTCCAAGCACACAGAAACAGGCACACAAACACTTCTGCTCTCGGCTTAAGAGGAAGCACCACAGCCAGCTTTGAACGTGTCCTCCCCCTCCTCCACTCTCTCAGAAGTGAAAGAAAAAGATCTGTTGAAGAAAATTAAGAAAATTAAAAGAGACCCAGTAGGATGGGTACAGGTAGACCAACATATCCGTCTATAAACAACAGGAAACCTATTTCCACAAAGAAAAATTATCAGCCTGTCTTATCATGTCCCAGGCCACAGCCTGACCAGGAGCAATGACGAGCATTCACCAAAATTTTGAGTATTCTCAAAGTAGGCACACTGCAAGGGTGTCACAGCAGCTCTGAGGAGCCCCCTCCCTCTGCTTTGAGAGTTCTTAGAGAAGACGAAAAGGGAGAACCCTAAGACAACAGCCTATCATTTTTCTACAGCACTATAGACTTCACCAAGATGTGATCTACTTGACTTAAATATATTTTGACTTCTACTGCTGCTGCTGAAGCAAAATTCTCGCTGTAAGATGTCAGCAAAGATTTAAAAATACTAAAAGCAGTAAACTCAAGGGCTTCACTAAACATGTAAAAAGTACTGAAATTATACAATTTTGGCCCTTTGTAACACATGTATTTTTTATATTAATGCTTGCTGTTTGGATATCTAACACACAGCTCCTACCTGAATCTCCTTATTTGTGACACTCTATCTGTGCACCATGGTGTAGTGAAGCCTCATGGTGTGAGACATTTTCTTTGCCAGTCATAAACATCATATCTAAAGATGAGGATATTCAAGGGACATGTCAGGAGGCAGCCCATAAATACCACCTTCTGTTTACACATGAAAACACACTATAGTCTGATCTCTCAGTATTGCTTTCACTTTAGAAGCATCTTTATCATTTGCTGCTTTCAAAACTCTTTTCAATGTGCTATGTGGCAGCTTTGTGCATGTGGAAGATTTTTTTGGAAAAGCATAAATAGACTGTGAGCGAGGCTTGTGATCTCCAAGTACGGGTATTTGGAGAGGGGCTGGCTGCAGGCACTCCTTCTGAACCCCACAGGAAGGGTCTGAGGCTTGCAGGACACCCACGCTGCAGATCACAGGCGGACCACGCTGAATTAAAAATAGCAGATTAAAGCACGCAAAGTGTGTAACAGTTGGTAGAGTATATGGGTAAACCAGGATGTGGGAGTCATAATATCAATTTACTAAATATTTATAAATGCTTCTATCTACCAGTGATAAGAAATACTTTAATACTGAAAACAGCTGTCTGCCCACTGCTAAATTTAACACGATCCAAGTGTTAATACTACGGGTTTTCCGACTAGCCTGTGAAGAACGGCAACAGCTTATCCGAAGAGACACTTCCTAACTAAAAAGGAAAAATTATTTCTACGTATGGCACGGCAATGAAACGATGGAAAAAGCCAAAGGAACGATAGGCAGAGCCGAGAGGCCTTTCGAAACGAGCCGACACCCACCTCCATCCCACCCCGCCGACGGGAGATGTCAGGGTTTCACCGGGGACCGCGGAGCGGCAGCTCGGCGGGGAAACGAGCGCCCGCGCCCGGTACCGGCTGCCGCGACCCCGGCGAGCTGCGCCCAGCCCGAGCCCCCGGCCCGCCGCATACAGACAATGTCCGCCGGGAAGCGAAGAGAAGCGCATCGGCGGCGGCTCGGCGGACAGCGGGGACCCGGCACCACACGGCGCCCCCCGCGAAGGAGCTTCCACGGCCGCCCCCGGCAGGGGGAAGGGCCTCCCCCGGCCGCCCGCACCGCCGCGGGGGCTGCGGCTGAGGGTGAGCCCGCCGCCCGCTCCCGCCCGCCCCGCGGCGCCCACCTGGTCGGCGAGCTTGAGCACGGCCATCCTCCGCCGCGGCTCCCGCGCACATGCAGCTCCCGCGACGGGCGGCGAGCGCGCCCCGCGACCGGCGCTACTGCGGCGGCGGCGGCTCCGCTTCGCGGCGGGGCGGGGGCCGCCTCGGGGCAGCGCGGGGGGCGGTGCCGCCGGACCGGGCGGGACCCGCACGGACCCGCCCCGCGCCCCGGCCTGGGACCCGGGCACCTGCTGCACGCCGGGGCGACCCGCAACGGGATCAGCCGCGGCCCCTCAGGGACACGGCGCTGCCCTCGGGCCGGGTGCCCTTTCCCCGCCGCAGGGGCTGCCCCGGGGGCACCGCGCCGCCTTCAGCCCTGAGGGCCGAGCTCTGAGGGGCCGCGCTTGTTCCCACCGCGCTGAGGGAAAGCAGCGAACGTGCTGTCCTAAGCCCGGGTAGAAGGAGAAACCGAACCCTTAACCTCTCCCTTCCTTCCATGTGTGCTTGCAAATCTATTTGTTAAATCCCATCAGACAGACACAACTGTTTGACAGAAGTCTTTTGGGGTTTTTTTTACCTCTTTTTGTAGTAGCTATCTTGAAAAATCTGGTAACTCCTGACAGTCCAGATCTCTTCCTACTCAATATATTCATTTTTCAAAAACTAACATACTAAATTATAAGTACAGTTTGATAAGCAAACAAACTATCCCCAGAGTCCCTGCCTCATGCTGTAGAGAAAATGAACATGAAAATGAACACTGTTCCTGTTGAGCTGACCTGGAGGAATCTTCAGTTCCACCCTCAGAGCTGGCTGTCAGCATGACTCGAGCACCAGCGCACCGCCAGGCATGCAAGGCCAGGGGCTGGCAAGGGGGGGAAGAGAAAAAGAAAAAAGCATGAAGGGGTAAATTTACATTCTTTCTTACCCCTCAGAGCTGACAAGCTAAATCCCTGAAGCATGTGATTTGATTAAAATCATTGGTACAATGCACAGCAACAGGAGTTACACACAGGCTGAAGGTAATGAGGGTAATTACATTTTTTCCAAGGACATGTAACTGAAGAGCAAAGGATGAAGATTCCCTCTTCCCCTCCTCCAAGTCACACAAAGGCCAGGTATTTTCTCACAAGTTAGATTCTGCAGTAAGAAACTCCCATATGCTGCAACACAGCCAATATGACAGTGATTTATGGCTTTTCAACCCTTAATTACAGAATGAGGTGACTCTAAGTAGTTAAAAAAAGGGAAGTGTCTTCTATGGAAGAAAATCAATCCAGCAAGGAAGCAGATGGTGATTTCAATCTTTTGAGGCATCCTTATAAGTGGGGATTAGAAATATCACACAACTGACAACACGTTTTGACTCCAACTATTTTAGAGGGGTCTTAATGGTAATATAGTTTTAATATAAATTAGTATTTTAAAGGGGAAAAAAAAACCAGTGAGACAATTCAGTACTTTCTGTGTCCCAGAAATTCAGTTTTGACACTCCACTCAACACGCTCACCACACCAAAGTCAGAAGTAAGCAGAAGTTGCAAAAAAAAAAAAAAAAAAAAAAAAAAAAGGGGGGGGGAACTTTCAGCATTATAAGAAAAGGTTTGTTTTGTTACAAAGGCCTATTTCCAATGACCTAGCATTCACTATTCCTTTCTCCCTACAGTTGGATGGATACATAAACTTGGTGGATACATAAGGAAAATTATTTTTCAGATTTGTTCTTTGCTCCCCTCACTTTCGGATCCAAAAATCTGGTACAAATCCTTGTCCCTTCTTTGGGACCACTAACACTCCTGTCAGGGAGATAAATCATCGGAATGAAATCTGCAGAGCAGTAGGAACCCAGCTGCTTGGGAGTCAATAACTGGACTAGATGCAAGCTAGTGATCATAGAGGAGATGGGTCATGACAATGTTATAATATTTTTCTCAAGTTTTTTTTCCCAACAAGCAGAGTCTCATGCCAGCTCCTCTTTCCCAGGCCCCACAGGACGGTGTCTAGGAGGACCAGCCATGTACAGTGCCACTCCTTGGAATGGCCCCCAGGGACATGCAGAACTGCAGAAAGTGTTCACATCCCGTATTAACCAGACAGCTCTCAGTTTACAAAGGTCCTTATAACTTTATTTACTTCCCATTTAAATTATTATTTGCATGAACTGCCAAGAGTAGTCACAGTGTTACAGTCATTACCCACACAGTAGAGTCCAAGATTTCTCTGAAAGTACAATGTCCTCCTCTCCTGTTCACAAAATAGCACAAACAACTGTGTTACAGTCATGTACAATCAACAAGAGCTTTTCTGAACTATTTTACTCAACAACTTCTTAGTCCAGGCTATTGGTACATAACTAATTCCATGACACATTTTCATGTGAAATGATGCCAAATGCTCAGCTGCCCTTTTTTTGAAGAAGAAGAGTCACAAAGCTATTAGCTAACTTTTCAAATAATGGTCATGCCTGCAACTCTCAAACCTGCAGCACTAATGTTCACTTTCCATACTGAGACGTTAACAAGTACCATCAAAACAAGTGCGCAACATCCTTAATGAAAATGCACTTGAGCTTGCCAGATACTGTCATCTTGGATTAAACCTGTATTTGGAAAGGAAAAAGTCCTAGGGCTACACTGGGCCTCTGACAGGGAAGTGGAAAGAAACCCTCTAAGGACAGCGGGTGCATTTGCTCCTTGCTGACCCATACCCTATCCTAAGAGGTTTCTGTGCATCCAGTTGAAGTCTGTGAAATCCAACCCCCTATTGCATATTTTAAAAAGCAAAATAGGAACATGAAAGTTTGCACTTTAGCACTTAAGCAATTTCTGTCCAACAGAAAGCAAGAACAGAACTGCCACAAATATGATGCAGTTGCCCACACTTAGATTTCTTGATCTTCTGTCCACAACACAATTATGTTCCATAGTGTATGGGCCCACTATCACAAATATCTGCCCTTTTTTTTTCACCTTTTTTGTCCCCAGAAAAAAAAACAAAGTTCCTTCAGTTCCATCTAAACTGGATTGTTTAGCCATTTGCTATCAGCAGTCATACACATATGAGACGCTTCCTCACTTAGATTTTGTGTCAGGAAAGCCTCTTAGCATTCTTATACCTGCTTGGACTCAACAGAACTCCCAGGCACACTTAGATCTAGGCATGTGATTTCAACAGAACTGCATCATCATCACAAACGATCAGCCTTTAGTTAAGATCTCACCTGTCATTTTCATATGGGGTAATAGTGCAGTCTTCATTTGGGTATTGGCTTAGGACTTGAGAGACTCCTCATTAATTCTCTCTCATGCCACAGTGTTCCTGCATGATGCTTGTTTCTCTTGGTGCTTGTTTCTCATGCTGCTTGGCTTGCTGCCTGTAGAAGGAAATTCTCCTGCTTTGTGAGGAACACCCTCTGGCATGGCTGTGATGCCTTAAGTCTCAAGGCATCAGCTGGGGAAGGATTTCAGATAAAGACCACTGGCCACTGCTCTGAGCATTACTCTGCCACCACACACTAAGTGTTAACAGTTATGCCCTTCCCATGTGCTACCAGGGAAGAAAGCAATCTCATTGAAATAAACCCATTTTACTGTACATACATGCTGTAGTGAGCTGGGACATGGGTGGGAAATGGGTGAACAGCCTACACAATAGAGCAAGTTCAGGAGTTCTCCCTGCGCCCTGTTCCTCCTGTAGCAATACAAAAATCATCTGCTGAATCCCTACAAACCCTCCTGCATCTCAAACAGACAGATCTCTGCATTAGTCTGATGTTTCCGCAGCCTAACAGGATGTGGTCACTTTAAGGCAGCCAAAAGTCTGCACTGCCACCCTCCTCCCTGCTCCTGCTCTGCCTGCACTGTTCAGCACAGGCAGGGGAAGAGTTCTGCTCTGTTTTTCACTCCAAAGGCAGGTCTGCTGCTGTATTTAAGCATGATGATCACTCACAGATGGAGGGTGCAATTGTTCCTAGACATATGTTTGGCTCCTGCCTCATGAAGGAAACTAAGCACACACAGTCAGCATATTCCTCAGCAGTGTTTGCTTGCCACTGCTGAGCACGGAAGAAGGACAGAACTGATACCAGAAGACACATTTGTTATCTCTAACTGTTTCTAATAGCACCCAGATACCTGGCATGCCTCTGGTCCCTACCTGTTGCCTGTCCTCTAACAGCAGCATATGAACATCTTGCTGCACATTCTTTCCCCTTACAGATCAGTAGGAGTCAGATTAGAGAGATGTACAAGCATCATTATGAGTGTCTGCTGTGGGGGAAACAAGCACAAACATACAGAGCTGTGTGAATTTGAAATGGAAGGGCAGACTGGCCACAGCAGGAGACTGGCAAGCAGAACAAGCAGAACACCAGAGACAGTAACTAATCATTGCTGTCACCATCTCCTCTCCTGCACTGCTCCAGCACACAGGGTGACTGTGAGGTGGGAAGGGGATGGTCGTCTCAGATGCCTGTCACTGCCCTCTCCAACTCTTCTTCCTTCTGTTTTACTATGATTCTTTTTCCACAAGGTGGAGTTTATTCTATTATTTTTTCCCAAGGGTGATACTTTTTATCCTATTAAGCTATTTTTCTTCCTAGACCTACTTGTTTAATATTTACATGGGACAGGGAACGAGGTGGGGACAGTGTGAAGTGAAACAAAGTAGATCAATCCACTGATAAGGGCAGAGAGGGGAAAGAGGAGACCTTGGAAGCACCTCCACTTGGCAGACACAAGCCTCCTCTCATTTCAAATACTTCTTGATTATGCTTCTGCAGCCATGTAGTTAATGCACAGTGAGGCTTAGACATATGATACAATAAGAAGCTGTGAATTTAAAGCTGGAATTATAATTATTACAGCCTTCTGCTGTGTTAATCAAAAAGGAATAAACACTCCCTCATATATTAAGGTGTCCTCACAGCTGGTCTGAGCTAGCACCTCTCTTGCAGATGTCCATGTAATTAGCACAAGGTATTGAAAACAGGGGAGGAATTAAGGCAGATGACAACTAGACAGGCTAAACAGGGTCAACTCCTTTCTGGTTATGGCAGTCTAGAAATGCATCTCTGCAAAAGAGAAAGACTTCACTGACAGCAGAAAGCATTAGCCTCACTTCACTTCTTAAAGCAACTTGTTAGTGGCCTGCCTGTGAAAATACATACCCATCTTTACCTTTCCTGGCAAGAGGCTGCAACAAAATTACCAGCGATTTGTCACATAAGCCAGTGCTCAATCTAGAAACCAGGTAAATCTACTGCCTTGTATCACATAAAAAGGGCCAGAGAGATCTGTGTTACTTTGCTGTTTGGGGTTTTTACTTTTATTTCCTGTTCTTCTTCCCTGGAAAACATCAAGTTATCTGATTCTGTTCTAAGCTTTCCAACAGAAGAAACCCCAAAACATACAAAATAAAACCAAAAAAAAACCCCAACACATTAGACATTTCACCACACTATGGAGCTGCAGGCTTGGCTGTAGAGTCTAAACTCCACCACAACAGACATTCTATACCAACTGATACTGAAGTACTAGGGAAAAAAAAAAAGAGGAAAAAAAAATTGGGAAAAAGAAAGATGAGCAAAACCAGATTAACAAGAGGGAAACTCAGTATTCAAATTTTCTGTCCTCAGCCATATTTTATTTATTAAATTTTCTATGTCAATAATCTTTTAGGGGAAACATGAAGAGAAATTTTCCACTGACTTACATTTTGAAGTATGCCTGACCTTTAAAGAATTCAGCAAACAGTCTCCAGGGGGTAGGATTCCTGTTACATCGAAGCATCCCCTGTACCCCTCTGAGTGAAACATCAGGTAATTGTATAAGTTGTATTCATCTAATCAGTCACACTCACTAAAAAAGATATAACTGAGAGTTCAAATGGACATTACACCAACCTCTCTTTACACACCACTTTAATATATAAACTATAGCAATTAGTTACTTATAATCCCTAGTTCTGAAATCTCTTTTTCACTTGCATCCTCAAGATTAAATTTATTGAACTGTCACACTAATAGAAAATACCAATTTTTAATCTCAGTTGAATCAGGAAGTCATCATTATTTTAATATAGGAAGATGTCATATCCTTGGTCTGTTCACTTAACAGTACCTGCATAATCTTCATTTCTGTCTAGTATTAGGGTAGCTAGTGGGATACCAATGGATGCGTGCCAGCAGTGTTGAAATCCATCAGCTGAAACAGATTAATTTTTGAAAGAAACCACTGGGTCAGTTGTCCAAGGTTGCAATCTTGAAAGTGAAGAACATTGCACAAGCAAAATCTGGAATCTATATTCATCCCTTCTCAATGTGCAGAGAGGAAGAAAGGGCCTATGCCTGAGCAGGAGGAGTCCAACACCAATTCTTAAGGCCCAGGTAACATTTGGGAATGTTCTGATAGCAAATTCCTTCCCCAAACTCAGCTACATTTTTCACAGGACCAAAAAGCAAACAAAAGATTTCGTTTTTCATGTCACACAAAAATGAAAAGCAATTCTTGAAGTTGCATTTAATTAGAAGGGGTGTGGAAGAACACAGTGACCAATATGCAGTTGCCACCAAGGAGGGAGCAGCGCTGCTTGTGGTAGTTTGTGTTTCTCTTTGATGTTAGGGTTTAGCTCATAATCCAAAGGGAGAGGCTTTTCCCCTTGCATTAGAGAAATGACGTGGCTCAGAGCTCTGTAGGGAGAACAGTGTGACAGAGGGTATCAGTAATGTTATTTTTGGAGGAATGCTGGAACTCTGGAATAAATTCAGATCTGCTGGATGCAAGCTAATGGAAACAAATCAGCCCAACAGCCCCCTGTAGTCCACATTGCTTTATGGTTAGATAGAAAACATGCTTTGCACTACAGTATCTTCCCTTACAACAAGGACTAGACTAGAACCTCGCAGAATGAAGGTCTGGGAAGCAAACCAATTTAAATATCTCAACACACTAAAATACAGATGAGAATTTATGATTTGTTTCCAGCAGAACAAAGGGTACATGTACTATTCTACCGGCTTACCTCAAGCTAATTGCATCCTTCCAAGCCATGCTAAAACTGATATACATCCAACTTCTTCCTAGAAGATAAATCAAACCCAACCATTATGTACACTTCTGTAGCAGTACTTGGAAACAGGAGGAAACTAATATTCAAGGTCACAGGCCACAGCCTAGAAGCTTGTCTGCAATCTCAAGAGGGTGATGAGGCTCAGCTCCATGTGTGTACAAAAGGCAGAAAGCCAGCAAACAGCCAGCACAGCTCTGAAAATAAGCAGAAACACCAAGCTCTTTGGGGCACACAACCAATGGGAGGGGCAGACTTGGAAAGAGTTTATTTTGCATTCAGAAACAAAACTATCTACACCCTCCTGCAAGTTTAAAACAAGATAATGTGCCATTGCTGATACACAGGAGTTTCTTGTTCTTCTATCAGAAAATACTTCTGCCAACTCCAAATTTCAAACTCCTGCTACTCATCAAACGAAGAAAATCGTGGTTTTCTTGTAATCTTTCTAGTGCCTGGTCCAACTGCAGTTTGTATCCCAATACTTGGCCAACTGTATTAGCTGCTACACAGGCTGAGGAGGACAAAGGTCTTCCCCTGAAGAGCACAAACCTTTGGAACATGAGGACTGAAAGAAATCCAGCAGCACAGTTGACTTAGTTTAGTTTTACTACATTTTACCTTACATGCTTTGTAACTGTTATAGGGACTTGCACTTAGAGATTATTCATTCCGAAGTGGGTGATGGTGGTTCTTCAGATTATACATTTTGGAATGTTTTATTCCTTATGCTCACTACTTTCTCGATTAAAAACTAGGATTTGACTTTTCACAATGGTTTATACTGTAAGCCTGAGGGAGGAAAAAAACCCATTTTTCTTTCTGTGCTTCAGTTAAAGTAGGAAATAAGTAACATGAGCCATGAAAGGACTTTGATCCAGAACTAGAGAATGTAAATGCTTTACAGATGCCAAATAAGGATGTTTCCAAAGAAAAAGAAAACAAAGAATTCTCTACCCCAACTCCTCTTCACTTCCAAACAAGGTAATGGAAGAATTTTGTAAGGTTTTGATGGAAGCTCCATTTCTTCAAGAGGTTGTTCTGTTTTTAATAATCACATACATTCATCAGAATAAACAACTGATTGTTTTGACAGGGCTTATTGTGTTCCTCTGAGGGAAAAAATAATTTCTTTAGCTCATGAGTGTCTCTTTAAAGCCTTACAGCAACTGGAGAGAAATGGTAGAGAGGCAGGAATCCATCCTTGACTGCAATGACATTGGTGACATTCTAATGACCTGCCTGATGGCCATGCTGCCTGCACATACATCCTGGGGAAGAGCCCAGCAAGTACTGCCACTGGTGGAGCCCTTGGAGAAAGTGCCACAGATAGGAACATCTTGTGGTTGATTTGTTTTATTTCTACTGGATTTTTGGATAGCACATAATCTTGCTCTGTCTTACAAACATCAACATCAGTTCGTCTTGCACATTCTTTATGAAAACCCTGCCTCTGTGGGTAAGAACTGCTGAGCGTCTTCAATAAAAGAAAGATCCAACAGACTACAATATGAAGCATTTCCAACTATATGTTACCTTTCCTCTAAGAAATGAGGATTCCACCCTCTATTTATTTAAGTTGGAACAAGGTATCAGAGAGGAAAGTCAGGACTCCAAGATTGAGTACCTCTGTTGCAGTCTATTTCATCTCCTTTTACATGGATTTGTCTCTCACTGTAGAAGACTTTTAGAGTTCACACAGTGTGAATATCTGCTCTATGTTTCTAAAAAAAATGTGAATTACTCTTTATGTATGCAGAGTAAACAGTTAAAGTTCTTCTGGCATTGTGTATTCTTACACATGTGTTTTGCACAGTATTTTGACTTAGCAATGGATGGAATAAATAATGCTCAGCACACATGCTTGGTCCCCAGATAAAAATCTATAGATGCAGCCCATACAGATGGGCCCTGCACTTGCACAAAGCCTGAAGCACTTTTGTAAAATTCTGCATGAGTGCAGATGTCTTCCTTGATCCTCTTGCAAGATCAGAAGGTTGGGTCAATGGCTGTGCTCCAGATAATGTCACTATTAACATCTCCAGACATAGCCACAGATACAGCTGCAAGAATAAAGCAGGTCAGAAATGAGCTTCTAAGCTTATGGTACAGCTGCCTTACTCCCTTCTAATTCCCTAAATCCCAGAGCACAGTGAGAATGAAAAAGCACCTTGCTGGTAGAAAAACAGTGTCATAAAGCAGCCAGTGTTCAGATCTAGGAGATGAATTTTGGAGTTCAAAAATGTCAAACCTACGTGTCTGGGGAATGGCAAGGTAAGAGTTCATTCTGTTCTTTCTGAAAGCAAAACTATGTGAGTGTATCAGGATACGGCTTTTTTGATTTATACTTCACATTAAGAACAAATTTATGCTCGTATGCTAGTACTAATGATTTAATAATGCATTAACATCTTAACTCTGCTGTCCAGCCACGGCAGAATTAGTGACTACTTACAATAAATAATGTTACAAATCATACTGCTATCACACAGCACTTCCTGGCAGGTTTTGCAGTTCCTTTAGCACAGGAAATATGTTTCAGTAGCATATTTTAGTGATTCCATGACTTTTTCTGTTGACTACGCAGAAAACTAATTTTCCAAACACTATGTTATGGACTCAAACCCACTCACGTGGAAGAGGAGAGGAGAACCCAGTCAGAGAGGCAGGAAAAGCCTTGTCTGTTTTATGGGGATGCTCCCCACTAAACAGCAACATCTTGAACCAGTATGCCAAGTAGGGCAGACTGGTTTAATCACCATGGTCTGCAATTCAGTGAGAGACTCCTTCCTAAGTCCCCCACGTCACAGCCCTGATTTGCCAGGAGCTTAAGATAGCTGACAGCAGGCTGTACTCTTCCTTTCCAGCATCAGGACAGATGGCCTCAGCTCACTCCAGCAACTCAGTTTAGCTGCTATGAAAAAAGAAACACTTAGAAGCATTCTTATCTCAGCAATGAGACACAGCCAAGCCCTGGAAAGGAAAGGGAACCTGCCTCCTGAAGGACAGAAAGCATTGTTCTGTCACAGTGAATAGCACCAGCAGGGCTCTCAGAAGGACTTCCACAGGCAGGCTGCTGGGAAGAATTCACACCCTGAACATGCCTTGAAATAATTTACCCCAGATGCAAATAAGTTTTCAACAGCTACTGAACTGCAGTATTTCTTAGTGTTCTTGAATGTGAAAGACAATAAAACAGATTCATCTGCATCAATATCTCTAGAAAGAAGAGGAAGGCACTGCAAGCATGGCTGGCACAGCCTTCCCAACTGTGTACAGCCCAGGTGCTCGAGCCCAGGGAGCAGCGTGGCCTCAAGGGACTCTCTCAAGGTTTACAGGGGATTTACCAGCTCAGTCCTGGCTTGCAGATCTTCTGGTCTCCTCAGAGGTCAGATCCTGACACTCATTCCTGCAGGCCCTAAAACCAGCTCTAAGTCCATTGTTTCCAGAGGAAAAGAAAATGCCTTCTTTCCACAGAAACATCCAAGTAAAAACTGGGGCTAAAGGGCCAACTTTCAGTGATGTATCATAGTTGGAAAGAAATAGAAAACTGCCCAAAGTACACAACATACAAGAAAACAGCAGATAAAATTAATTATTCACATGCTAAGTAAATGTTTCCCCTCAGAACAAGGTAACAAGTGTCCTCTGATTTACTGCAAGACCGCCCTGACTCCCCTCAAGATGGTTTCCCAGAACTGGTACTGTGACAATTTCTGCAATGAAGACACAGCAAATACTCTGGCAGAGCAGCAAGTCCCAGTATCCACTACTGTGCTTTAATCTCTATGTACTGCTCCTTCTTTACACCCACACTTGCCTGATTTTAAACACTTAAGTCAATCTTTTGACAACACACAAGGTGTACAAGACAGTTCCACATTTTAATTGTAAATTAAAAGAGCAAAACAAAACTATTTGCTTGTTAAGACCCTTCTTCTACATAACATAGGGCCAAGACCTTAAATCTCCAGCCTCAAGAAATATATTCTGGGGTAAAAAAGAAAGCACTTGAGCTAAACACAGTGGTAGCAGCTACTTGATTAAGATAGCTGGAGTTTAATTTTGGCTTTAAGCCATATAAAATGGAGGGGATGTAACAAGAAAATGATCCAATTAAAGAAAAAAACCTGCAAGAGTAGAACAATATAAAAATTCAACAGATTAATTATGTTTAAAATAATAAGTTAAAAGTAGTTGTTCATCAGGTGAGGTGTTAAGAGAGGAACTGAGCAGGGTTGAGGATTACTACTTTTACCAATGGGAAGAGCTCACTTTCCTGAAATAGGGGAGAATAAATAAAAGTATTGCTTGTGTTTACAGAGATGATTTGTAATGGTAACAGAAGTATTACAATCAGATACACGTTAATTCCTATAAGAGGAAAAAATTACAATTCCCAGCAGCAAAACTCCAGAGGCAGGTAACAAGGCAGCATCAAGAACTTAAAAGGAGGCAAGAACAGAGGCAAAACCTTTAACAGATGTGTGAGGAAGTTCTTTGATACCTGAACTGCACAGGAAGTCTCAAAACATCTCCCAGATGGCAGTATCTGTATCACACAGGCATCCTGCAGTGGCAGCAAGGACCCAGACTGGAGGCCTCTGACAATGGAGAATTCTTTATAGGCCACGCTTGGAAAGTGATTAAAAATAACCCAGTGAAAACAGATGCAATTCAAGCAATTAGTGATACACAGTAAAATGTAAATGTGGTGGTGGTTGTGCTTTGGTTTGGTTTTGCCTTTTTTTTTTTTTTTTTTTTAATCACAGCATATCCTATACTATAAAAAATTACTGTGGTACATGGCATTACACCAGCATGAAGGAAGCAGAGCTGGCAGCTGACAGGCTGTCCTGAAGTGCAGACTTGCTTTTCTACCACCAACAGAATAAGCCAAGTATGAAAACATGGCAACTCCAAGAAGTTTGTACTGCAGGTCTGTCTCCAGTGACTGAAATACCCAAGAGCTGCCTCAGCACAGAGAAGTATAGAAAGAAACTGTAACTGGCCATAAGAGAAAAAGCAACCTTCACCCAGGAGCACAGATGTGGTTTTTTTACTTGCACATGGGCACATAAATGCATCTTAACATGGGAAGACAGAATACCTGGGAAGTTATTCTCCCTTCTTCAGATAGTGAGTCACAGAGAGCTTAATATATAGAAGCCACACGAATGCTTATGCATTTACTAACTGTAACTTCTAGAAATAGTAAGCAGATGCTATGCATGACAGCATTCGGTAATGAAACATCTCTGTTTCTCTAAACTCTGCAGAAGTCTCACCAAAATCTTACACACAATACAGCAAAATCAAAAAAAACACAGGGTGGTGATGACTAGCAGAGAAGCACCTTGAACTAAGACAGACTTGCTTAGCAAATCAAGAAGCCCACTTGCTTCTTCAATAGAATACCAGAGTCAGCGAAAAGACTGGAGAAGTAAGGCTGAGTTTCTTGAATGAATCTTGACCCATGGCTCCATTGCTGTCCCAGGCCTATGATACTCTCTGTGGAGATGGCAGAAAATTTCAAGCATCATCCTGAAACACAGAATAATCTCACAAGAAAACCAGTTTTTGGAAACATACTACCTGATTAAGATAACCAGGCTTGGCATCAACTAGTTGAAAAACATATACTTTACCTTAGCACCAACAAATTATAGGAGGGGTTTAACAATGTGCTGGATCACACAGCACACCAGCAGGCACCTCTAGCCTTAGTTTAGATACTAAGCAGGAAGCCCACTTTCTAGAATGAAAAAGTTGCAAGAGAAGCTTCTCAGTGACACCCTGAGAGTCCTCTTTGAGTCACATCTGAGTGACTCTCTTGCCACAGAAAAGCAGGTGACAAAGGGACCGGTGTTGCGGACCCAGCTACTGGAGAAGTATCTTTACACCTGCGTTCCAAGCACTGCTCCAGCATCACCCAGGCAAACAGCAAAGGCAGAGATCCAGCCTCCTCCTGCAGGAGACTCCAGCTGCACTGGAGTTTGGAGCTCTTATGGCAATTACAACTTTGCTGCTGCTGCGTGGGTAGCAAAACAACCCTACAGCTTCTCACGAGGAAGTCATGTTCACCATTTTCAAGAGAAAAAAACCCAAGCTGATTTACAAAGTGTGCTGTCCCCAATTTTCTAAGCTTTAAATGAGGCCAGTACCTGAAAAAAAAACTGCACTTGTATTAAATGATTACTTGTCATTGCACTTTGTGGATGCCTTACACTAAGTTTAAGTTACCATGGTTACATTTTTCATGATAAATATAATACTAAACAGGAGGGAATGAGAAACAAGTATGCCTTTGGTTTTGCTTTTTTTTTTTTTTTAAATATCAGGCGTTTGTGATCTTTATTAAGGTACTGACACAATCTGGAGAGGGACTTTGAAGCTGCAGAAGGACTTTTTACAAGGGCATGGAGTGATAGGACAAGGGGGAATGGCTTTTAACAGAAAGAGGGCACCTATGAAGGTGGTGAGGCACTGGAATATGTTTCCCAGAGAAGTTGTGGGTGCCCCAACCCCTGGAAGTGTTCAAGGCTGGATGGAGCTCTGGGGAATCTGGCCTAGTGGAAGATGCCCCTTCCCATGGCAGGGGGAATAGATGGTCTTTAAAGTCCCTTCCAACCCAAACCACTCTGAGTCTATGAGTACCTTGTAACTGGTAGTGATATTACAGCAATATAAACATTAACATTTGTATACAGAGGAATGTTTAATATATATTGAAATGAGTAAAAAATTCACTCATTGAATATGATGTACATTCCAATCCTGTCAAAATGAGCTTAGAACCTAAAGCTCTAGCTCTATCTCAGGAGGGTTTTCAAGTCTAATCTACACATCACTGTCCTAATTCTGTGGAAATATAAGATACATGTACAGAAACATCTGCAAACTAACGTAAAGAATAATTAAATGATTTTGTATATGTTTAACTTACTTTTATTGAGTGAGGAAACAGCTTTTTCTGAAGGTCATTTCTTTGGTCTTAAAAACTGAAACTCAAGCCACCTGGTTTTCATTTCCTGCCATATTCCTTCTGTCTCAGCTGCATACTGTGCTAAAAACAAAGGCTCCATTCTTTAATTGTGAATATCAGACGCCTTTAACCTTCATTCTGTTGCTAGTGCCTTGGAATATGAAAATGTTAATATACAATATCCTCTTTTATTAGCTAAAATAATAAATGGCCAGTTGCATTCCTTCTATCAGCTGGGCACAAGACCTGCAGATCCTTGGAGACTTAAGAGTTCAACAGAGACAAAATATATGGCTTTCAAAGCAAAATCACTATTCGAACACAGTTCTGTTCTACTGTTTTGGATGACAGGCAGGGATTGAAGGTCACTGTTTTTAAAGTTACCAAAGAAAAGTCTAGAAATAAGTCACCTCAGACCCTGTCACCCTACAGTGCTGAGCAGCTGTCACATCTGGTCTCAATCAACAGCCAGGAACCACCAGCGAAGGGCGAGCCTATTCCCAGGCTTGGATCAGGGATGGTTTTAACAGAAACCACTGCTCCAGAGCAGCAGGACCAGTGAAAGATGGCATTCTTCAGCAAGAAACACAAGCCCTCAGAGGAAATGGGGCACAAGGGGAAAGACTTGTACAGCGTATTGAAGAGCTTTATTGGCCAGCTCAGTGGAGAAGATGGTTGCTAGTAAAACAAAAAAACATTTGTCTATCAAGGTGACCAAAATGTCTCCTCCTCTGCTCTGAAAGGAGCAGATTTCAAGTGAAGAAACAAATGTGTGTAGACTCTGGAGATTATTTTTAAGACAAAGAAACAAGCAAACAAAATCTGTTTCCATCAAGAAAGCAAGCTTTCATAAAACCCAAAACTCTAATTATGACCACTAGTAATTGACAGTCACACTAAGTAAGTCACAGTAATTGCTTTGAGATCAATCTGATACAATCTTGGGATAAACAGATCAGGTCCATTAATTTACTCCCTCCTCATTTATTCAGAATTCATAAAACATTTGCTGCTGTTTAGCCTGCAAATAGAACAGCTTATTCATAACTTCCAGAACATTTGGCCTGGGGCTCATGTTAGGAGTGAAGAAGCAGCACTCCTTACCCAGTGGTGTGCTGGATCCCTTAACCAGGCTGTCAGGCAGCCTTTACCAGCCCTACCATGGTTTCCAGGGGTACGGCTGGGAGGGGAGTGCAGGGAGGGCTGCACTTCAAACCACACAGGTCAGAGGAACCACTGGAGGCCAGGGGGAGCAGAAATCTTTCCATTACTACTGGTGAGATCCAAGACAGCATATGCCATCACACTGCTGTACACATTTTTACTTTGGATCGGAGACTCTCACATTCACCTCTTCCATTTTTATTTAACTGACAAAGAGTGAGATTTTGCAGTTGGCTCACAGATGTACATTAAGTAACAGGCAATCACTTCACTTGCACATCAACACTTCCCACAGTTAGTGAAGAAGCAAAATTTGAAAGCTGTTTCCCATCCCACCCCAGTCTATTAGTAATGAGGGTATTCGTTACAGCTTAAACTGATGGAAAATATGTTCCTTAGCTTGGAGAAAAATATGTAGAATTATCAGTGTGATGCAACACTGGCTGAAACTTGATTTCACAACAGTCATTGCACCAAAAGGTTTAAGTAGTCTTAAGTGACAAACTTTTAAAAAGTAATAGAATAGAAACTTGTGCCATGTAATCTCTGGGCAACACATGGCTGTAAAATTAATACGGAAAACCCTCTGGTTTACTTTGCCTGTAAAGCCAGTAAACAGAATGTATTCCACAGCTGATAACAAACCTCCCTAATTATTCCTACCATTTATTGTTATGAACATTCTCTTTATCACAACCATACCAAGCTCCATGTTCTTTTGTGACATGTCAGAAATTTTGTCCAAAAATCTCAAACTTTATCCTGGGCATCAAAATTCTGTTCTTGTGATAACAACTCCCATTCCTTAAGCCATCTCAGGATCTCTGAAAAAAGGTGAATTAAACTTGACCTTATGTCTGTAAAAACAATCTGCAAAATACTTTCAGGGTACTTGCAAACCTTTATTTATGAATCTGAACTGGTTAACTCTGCCCCAAGCAGCAGCTCAGGTTGGAAGTTCTGCTGTGCCTAGAAATAAGCTTTGCAGTGTTCCCTCTGGAGGTACACAGAAGAGACCATCACAGAAAGCACAGCACTTCAGCAACCTGGCATCCCATTTCCTTGTCTGGCCAGAACACTGTGACAAATTCAATCTGACTCCTAAAATGATTTCACTATAAGATCAAGAAGTTGAATGTAAAAAGCCACTGAACAGGCTCCATCTCCACTTTGCTTGGCAGAGGAAGAGCCCCTGTAGCTCAAGCTGGGCAAGAAAGACCAGACTATATTTGCACACTGCAGTCCCTACTATTTTCCAAAACAATTAAAATTTGGCAGCTGTGTTCTTCCAGACTCTCTGGATCTGGCCCAGCATGAGGAGCAGAATCAGAGTGAGACTTTTCCAGCAGTGAGCGATTCTCCACATATCCAGGAACTGCTGCAGTTGCAAAGGCAACCAGGAGGGTGGAAGGATTTCTCTTCAGTGCTCTCACTGCCACCACTGCTACTGTGCCAAGACATGCAAGGTGAAAGGAAGCCTGACACAGGGGTAAGAGTGCAGCTTTCAGGGCAGCAAATGAAGTGAGAGACGCAGGTTAGAGAGATCCATGGATAAATGAGGTACAAGCAAAATGGGTACAACTGAATCAGACCAGTGGCAGGGAAGAAGGTGTATGTGTGTGAAATTAGATCAGAAGACACTGAAGTGTAAGCAATGAAATGCAACTAAAACCAAGCATAAAATTGAGGAAACTTTAGATCCTTATTTTCAGTTGCTCTCAGAAAGAAGCTTGGACAAAAACTGTAAAAAAAAATTTTCCCAAACTTTTAAGATTAGCATACCTTAAAGGATAACTGCTAGCCTTGGCTAATTTTAGCTCCATCAGCACAAGCCGTAAAGGGCCATGGCATCCTGTGATAGAGAAGTTTAGACTGTAAGGAAGTGTAGGTATATACAACCAAGGCATCCTTTTTTCCATTAAAAAGGAAAATGAAAAAAATTGGAGGAAATCAGAACCCACATTAAGTGGTAAAATATAATATTCTAAACTAGGAAGACCCCAAAGAAGTATGGCTTACATTCTCCTAATTCACTGCCCCTATCCAAATGCATAATTGTAATGCATTCTAAAAATTAGATTAAAATTTTAAAATCACATACCTTTTTTTTTTTCCTTTTTCTTCTTCTTATAGGTGCCTCCACCTCTTTCTGCATACTGGATGAGCCCGTTCAGGATGATCAACTGTCAGTGACCCTTCTGTCCATAGAGCTTCTTTTGCAAATCACTGCTAAAGCTAGGAGTCCTATGTAAATCCAGGAAGGGGGTTAGAGGAGAACTGGAAAGGCACTTAGTTTCCTTTAAAAGAAACCTAATTAAGGAAGTTGAGGGATTGTCTGGACATGCAGATTTTATGCTCGTTATTTGTATTTATCAAATTTCATACTAATTCTGTGACTAGGTTAACTGCTCAGTTGCCATGCCATGGCATAAACAAGTAGCAAAACAGCTAATGTTCTGGTCACTTAGCCTGTTTTCCTGCATTAATGCCACAATTAATTATCCATTAAAGGAATTTAAACAGTAGTGATTCAAATCCTTCCATTCATTTAAACTCTTTGGTCTTTGCTGTCCAGAACCAGAATCCCGCAGGTGAATACCAGCCACCACCTCAGAGTAAAACTTTCCCATTTATTAATGACTACATGGACAGATGTAGTATCTAGGTAGTTATTTATTTCCCCCAAATTTCCTCCTTAATCTTCCTGTGCTGAATAAAACTCAATGTGCTTGCTAAACAACAAAAGCAAAATCCTTTACAAGCTGCTGTAGGCTCCCAGAAAATCCCATCAGTCTATGATCCAAAGATGGCCTCTTTAGGTAAGAGTTCCACAGATCCACAAAGTCTCAAGGATAAAAATGCTTCCTGGTGACTCTGCATATCAAGAACTGCACTTAAATACTGCCACTTCAAACCTGATTTCATACTTGGGATAGCAAAACACCCAAACATGAACATCAGTTTTATGTATGATTCTTTTTCATCACAGTTCTCCTTCTCCTGTCTGTCTTCCTGAGGAAACAAGGGAAACACTGCATCTTTCTCAAAAAGATTTATGAAAGTACTTCTGAGACTTAAAAGTGATGAGCTTCAAAAATACAAAAATTGTAACAATTTCAAGTTGCTCCCTTCCACTTTGAGAAAATTTTCACAATTTCATTTCTTATTCATAAGAATAATTAATTTGCTGATGCATATCTAGGAGTCAGGAGCCATCATCCATTCCTACCTGTTTCAGAGCTCTCTTTTGGCTCATCTCTCAAAACTCAGTGCTTTTTTTCAGCCCTTCTCCCTCTCTACTGGCACTTGCTTGGTTCTGTCTTGCAGAACTTCTGAGGCAAGGAAGATAGCAGGCTATCTGTAATACAAACAATACTATTCAGTGACAAAGCACTAGAAATAGACTCCAAAGCACCTTACTCTCAGAGGAACCAGTTCGGCAATAAACACTTGAAGAAATGGCAGCTGGTTTTTACTTAAGTTTCAGGATACAACTCACTGTTGAAAAAAGCCTTTTCCCCTTCCCTAAGTAGCAGTAGTACCTTTATTAACAAAAGGGTCTCAAGTTGCATTTGTGGCATCCCAAACCCCCAACAAAAAATGAGACCTGAAAGGTAGGGTGAAATGTCCATATATGCTGAACAGTTAAAAGACTCTCACATTTATGTAAAACAGCAAAGAAGTCAGGTAACACCACTGCCCTGAACTTGCTAAGATGGAAATGAAACACTGAAGTCAAGGACTCGCAGAACAAGGTGTGTGATAGACAGCTACTGCCTCCTGTTACCTTACAAACATGGTACAACGTACACTACTACCAAAATCATTTATCCTTGGGTTTTACGTGGTTTACTGAGAGCAAACCCTTTTTCTTTGTAGTACACACACAAAAGGCAAAAAGCAAATGAGAAAATAGACTGCTTTTCTTAGAAACTGCCTCACCTAAGGTGCTGGGACTTAACTTTCCTAGCTCTTTAATGGAATTATAGCACAGCCTATATCTAGCTTTTTAAACATAATATGATCAATATGCATAATTTTTACAAATCATTTTACAAATGCAATTTACAATAAAACTGCTAACTTCTGAAAATTTAACAAGCCACATCCACCAGGATACTGCATATGAAGCAGTAACAACAAGAAATTAAATACTTTTTCCACGAAAATAAACTGATTCTACTACAACCATCAGCCAGGCTACAGCTACGTTATTGGATGACAAAGATACACACATTAACTACAGTTGGTACATTTTTCTTATTTATTCAAAAGCTAGTGGATGACAAAAAGGGTTAAAATGTTTTATACCACCTATTCATTACATAAACAAATACTTAATCCAAAGGGACTTATTTTACAAGCCCCTCTGTCCAAAAACCACACACAAATTAGTTTTTATACACAAATGTTTATTTCTCAAATAAACTTCCCCTTTAAACACAAGGAATGAAATCTAAATCTTCATAAAGATGGATCCAAAACAAAATCCCTCCAGTACTTTGTAATCACTGTTTTGTTGGTCACTACTGGCTTTAACTGTTTAACATCAAAAAACAAGGACATATTTAAAAAATCATGCTACTGGATACCTAGCTCTGCCTCTGACCAGCTCTACACTGATCTCCAAAATTTTAAAATTTTACATCATTAAATCATAAGCATTTAACTGAACAACAGCTGTGCATTAAACACAAACAACTGAACAAGAAGATTATAAGATGTAATCAAGTTCATAACGAATATAGGTGTTCTTTTCATCATTATAGATTCTTGGATAATGTGCTATCAGAGCATCCTGTGATCCAATGTAGATTGAATTGTAGATCTTCCAATAAACATCTCTGACTTTTCTGGCAGGGTGAAACAAACCCTAGAAAACAGAACAGAACAAAATGTAATAAAAGCTTGCAGTTTCCAATGTTCTTTTATTGAATTTAATCAAGCATTATAAAACAAGCATTTAATAAATGGACAGAACATACAAGCTCTAGGAAAGAACAGTTCTATGTAATAACAATATACAAACAGTATTTGCACAAATATACACTGCAAGAGAATTTCACCTTCCTACCAATGTCAGCATCTTCATGCTGAGGTCCCCACACTGCAAAAGTGTGAAATTTCCTATCTGCAAATAATTACTGAAATGCTGTCCAAAGCTTCTCTACACTGACGTGCTTGACTTTAATCCCTGGTCCCCACCTGTTAGGTGAGTTTTAAGTCCATAGCCAACACAGGCACTGTCATGTGCAATTACACAGAAAAAGAGCCTTCAGATTTTTCCACCCTATGCACATTTACAGAAGCTGAGCTGCCCAGTGTTGCTCTAGCAGTACCAAGTTGAATCAAAGCACTGTTTATAGTGCTGCACTCTTCTAAATGTCTCACTCTGTTTCTTGGCTAACAACAAATCACTACTATTAATCCTATCCTCTCATTTATTTATCTCACTGACTACTTGTCATAACCCGTCCCACTGCTAATTTATTCTCCAGTCATTAGTTCACATCCTCAAAATTTGTGAGATGCTTCCAGTACAGAATCAAAGTGCCAAGCTGTTTTAGTCAACTGATATTCTAAGTTACCTGCTCATTCTACACAAGTTCTGTGATGTAATCAGCTATCTCCCTATACCAAACCTTCTGTTTACTGCCTATTTCCACTATTCAAGTCCCTGGCAGAGAATATCCTGTTTAAATAATACTTTGGAGACAAAAAGCCAGTTTTTCCTTTGTTGGAAATCATCTTCAGTTGACTTTTTTGTCTCCTGGAAAGAAATCCTGCCTGACAACTGCCCTCAGCTGCCCCAGCACACAAGGCATACCTGTAAACAGTACTGTAACATCCTGCAGGGCCCAATAGCGACTCTGAGGCCCTCCAGAGCCCCCATAACTGCCTGGATGACGTGAGGAGAGGTTTCAAACACATTGGGCCAGACATAATTTAACAAGTGATTAAGAGAATCTTCACAGCCGAACCCATAAACACCAAGGGACATGTGCTGCACCACAGCACTGGCTGTTTGTCTGTGTACAAGATCCCTGCAGAGAGAGCAATGGGTATTAATAAATGAGACTTAAAAGCAACATAATTGGACAAGCATACTGTTTCTTTTCACCAACACTTTTCTTGAAAGCACTAATAACACTTTCAAGTCATACTCACTGACAGCAAGAGGCAGAGTATCAAAAATCAGTAAAGTGAAAAAAGACATGAGTTTTCTGACAAATTAATGCACTCCAATTCCACAGAACTACCAACAATAGAAATTATCAAAAGCAGTTTTAATGGCAGAAGTTCTTGACTCACTGAAGATGCTTTTATAATTTTAATCTTCAGAATTATTAGTAAAATTGGAGCATATATAATCCAAATTGTTTTCAAAAAATGGCTTCCAGATTATGCTGGTCACTTAAAGCCTATAGCAAACAAGGACAATATGCATATTTGCTACCATTAACAATCAGGTATATATTTAAAAATATGACTAAGGATAACTGTAGCACAGAAGAAGTGCACTCACCTGTCCATTAAAGCATCTTCAAGCAATGGTGTAACAGCATAAATGTAATCTTTTCCCATCTCTCCAATGTATTCAAACAGGAAAGAAAGAGATTTTAACACACCATTCTGGACATTCAGTTCTGGAACTCTGTACTCATTCATGAGTGCAGGCAGCACTGTGAAAGGTGAGCATGTTTCAGCCACAATAGCAATTGCTACTGTAGTACATACTCTGTTCTGCCTTTCCTGTACTTTCAAGTTGTTTAGCAGTGTGGCCAATACATCGTGAGGTCTGGAAGAGACAACATGGGCATCCATGTCAACAGATTCAGTGAGGATTTAGATAAAATTAGTTAAGCTTTAAATAAGTGGCAGAGAAATATGGTTTAGCCTTCATAAAAAGTTTAGAGAACTAGGAAACAAACTGAATGCTAAAAATGAAACACTAAACTCTAGAACAGCTAAAGGATTTATTTTCATACAACATTTTTTACTTTGTCTAGACTCAGCTTTTTCCCTGCCCTCTGCTCTTCCTCTTGTGAACTCTGGAGGGTAGCAGAGCCTCCCCACTATTACTCTGATCCCAGAGGAAATTACAGACTTGTATAAAAACAAGTATTGACAGAGATAGGTTATGTCCTGCATGGAGAACAGTTACAGCACCCCTGGCTGCTTCCTCCATCTGCATTCAGTCAGTCATCAGTCTCTTATAGAACACACATAAAGGTGGCAACTGTGCCTCACTCTACAATGTGCTGACTTGTAGTATGACCTTAGTGGAAACAAATCTTTAAGAATCGATACAACTAGTGATTGGGGGGGGGGGGGGGGAAGAAAAAAAGAGAGAGAAGATAAATTATTTAAAGGAGAGCTTATGAAATAATACAAAGAGGGTCTGAATGCACATCACGGTATCAAAAATTCCATGAGACAACAGTTCTTACTCCCAAATAAGATTCTAAGCTTCTTAGTCCACAAATTTTGTTCAGAAGTGCAACGTCCTATGTTAATCAAGAATACATGACTGTATTTTTCAAAATTAGTAACACCATGTCCGTACATATAAAATGTAGAGAAGTTTGAGTATTTCTCACCAGAAAAGTAACAATCATCACTACATTTGGTAACTGTGTGCAGAAGTGGATAAGCATTAAACCAACTTACCCAATAGCTTTTGCAATATAACCAAAAGTGTTCACTGTGGCTCTTCTGATAGCTTTCTTGTGAGCTTTTAATAACTCAAGCAGTTCAAAGCAGATCCTCATCCATTCTCTTGCAGAAACATACTCTGCACCTCTGAAAGAGAATAAATTGAGTTACCTCTTCAGTGATGCGAGAGGTTTTTAAATAAAGCCACAAACTGTAGCACCTATTCATTTGCTATCCACAGAACTAAGCTTAAGCATCTCCTTTATTAGGCAATTCAACAGTGTCTCTGCTAAATATTTCAAGTTTTAGGCACAACTTCAGAAACATCAAGAGCTATGACAACAAATACCCAGAAGCCAAAGTTGAGTTTTTGCTACAGTAAAACAGCCCACAAAGAAGGTTAGCTATTTGAACATTACTGAGCTTACCTGTCTGCAATACGCCCAACAAGATCAATACAATTTTCCTGTACTTTCTCATGTCTGTTCTTCAAAATAGGTGTCAACCGTGGCAGCAGGTCTTTGATTGGTGGTGTCATCTTGTGCATACCTATTGAAGTCAAAGAGGCACATTCAGTTTTATAGTGGTTTTTCTATTTTGCTCTTGAACAGACAAATAATCAATACAAAAACATACCTATAACATTGACAATAGCCTTAAGCGCTCCAAGTATGCTGCCCAGTACTTCAGGATATTCTTCACCCAGGTACTCATACAAAACAACACCCAAGTGTCCCATCAGTTTTTCCTACAACCAAGTAAAAAGAGTTAGAAGGTCATTTTCCCCTCCCCTCTCATTACTAAGACCTGCTAGAGCAAATTTGGAAGAGAAGTCCATACCTCTTGACAAGTCTTCATGACAACTGCAGTGCGAGAGATCAGGTCAGCAGCCTGCTGCCTGACTTTAGCTGATTTGTTGTTCAAACGCCACAAAACTGTACCACAGATCTGTGGCAGGTAGGGTTTCACTCTTTTGCCTAGAGCATTGACCACTGTGCCAAAACCATTTAGCATCACAGAATCCTGAGGGAAAAAAACAATAAAGGAAAATCAGACAAACAGCAACGCTGCATTTTACCTAAACGTGCCATAACTAAAATTGCTTTTAAAATGCTAACGTTCCAGAGATTGCTTCTGGATTTCATTCATTAGAGCACTGACATCTAAAAAGGGATTCTAAAAATTTAACTCAGAAGCACACATTTCTGTATAACTAACAGTGAGATGGCTTACAATTACAGTGAATGGAATACACCACCACTAGGCCTTACCTCTGTTGTCTGTTCCTGGAAGGCATACAAAATACCATCAATGAGCTGTTCTTCCAGCTTGTGATCGATGTCTGCTGCCCCCAGATTTCCCATTATCTTCTCAATGGTTTCCATGACCATCTTTCTGTACTGCTCAGCCTCATCTTTCAGATCATCCACAATTCTAGAAATAATTTCTGCTGCTCCAACTTTATTTGCCAGCTCCACAGTTGTATCAACCAACTAAATACAGAAATGTTAAATAAACAAGCATTAAAATTATGCTTAAAAGCAGTTAAAATCTACTTTCTACATCTTGAAAATAATTTCCCTAGTCTGAAGAAACATATTAAGACCACTACAAAAAACTTTAGAAATCATCCAGTGTTTTTAAGAGCATAAACCACCCCACCTTGCATGTGATGAAGACATTCACAGATGTAAAATGTCATGATAACCTCCTAAGAACCTGAAAATCTTAGCTACACAACTTCTAAATTGCTAGTAAAAACAAAAACTAAGTTTCAGGACACAGACAAAAGTAAGTATTTAGCCTGAATGAACATTCTAATTTTCTTCTACTATAAATAATTTCCCAGCTAAAAAAAAAACACCAAAATTACCTGTCTGTAATTTCTTCTGTCCAGTGCCATTCTGTGCTGCCAGAAATGTTTGAAGAAGGGTGGCAAGATTTCTGTTTTAATGTAGTTTGCTTCAACACCATCTGTACCACAACACTGCTTTACCACCTAACAGGAAATAAAAACCCATCAATTTTAATCTGGTATAGGATGTGGGGGTTTTTTTGGTTTTGTTTGGATTTTTTTTCATACATATTCAATATCAATGCAAAACTATCATTCTGACATACCTTCAGCACAATTTTTTTCATCTCTTCATCAGGAGACTGGAACTCTCTGATAAGAATCAGCATGACTTCTCTGGTGTAGTAGTTTGCATACTCGGCATCCATGAGTGGGATCAGGTAACCAATCGCCTTCAAAAACGCAGCCAAACCCTATTTAAATGCAAAATATGTCTCTAGTAAGTTACAGCAGGTACACATCCATTTCAGTTCCAACTAAAGGAAGTATTTTAGATTTACCTTTCCTCTGTGCTGACGTATACCCTTCCACAAGGGCTTCAGGACAGAATCAAACGACTCAATGCCATAGGGAGTGGCTGCCTCAGCCAAAGCAGCAATGGCCAAAGCACTGATGGTACGAACTTTCTGCTGCTCATCCACCAGCCCTGCAAGACATCAGGGTTTAGTTTCCCTTCTGTACTCATGTCTTAAGTTCAAATTAGCAAAAATAGAGCAGCAGTGTAAAAGGGATTAACAATATTTTCAGGAATACTGAACCATTAGTCTTCCTTCATCTTTCAGAGTTAGCTGAAATGTTTCTTGGTGTCATAGCAACAACAAAAGCAGGACCTTACTGTCACTGTGCCTTACTGAGGTATAAAAATTTCCAGATCTACAGTGGGAAAAAAAAAAAAAAAGAGTCTGGAAAAGCAGAACTTACCATGCTCAATAATTTCAACCAAGCTCCTGAGATGAGGCAGGATAGCACAACCCATAAGAATAGCAATCTGCTGTACAATCTTGATGCCAGTGTGCCTGGCCTGCCAGGATTTTTTGCTTTTACAGACAGCTTTCAGGAAGGGTAACAGAGAAGGAATGCCCAGAGCAGACGCAACAACGGCAAAGGCTCGAGCTGTTGTATTTCTGACATACTCATCCATGTTATCAATATCAGGTCGCATTGTGGAGATCATTGTTGCCAAACCCGCAGCCTGCAGGACAAAACACAAAACATACCAGTTGGATTTATCAACAGCACAGGTAATTGCTCTGCCATGCCTATAAACACGTAGGTATACGTAAGCTAATTCAGTGCTTTAAAAAAGGATGGAGTTTTACCTTAGCCAAGTTTGAAATAATTTCTCTGCCTTCCACTCTAGCATAGTAGTCTTCATCAATCAGCAGTGGTTCAATGACGACAAGGATCTGAAAAAGATAAACAAATTAATATTTCCTTTTATAAACACTTACTGTAGTGTTTTTAGCACTATCAGAGTCCATGAAACAGAGATTCCATTAATTCAAGCTTAAAGTCTTACAAGGCTCAGAAAAAAAAATCAATCACATTGTTTTTTATACGTTAAATATAAAAAAATGCATATATCATATTTACAAATACGCATATATTGTATTTACATCATGTCTCAACACTGTACAGCCTACACTCTATTAACACTATAAAACTTTAAAGTTTGGTTTAAGAAACGTGGAAGTGAAATATGTTTTAAAAAAGTGGTATCATCCTCTTCTCATATGCACATAAAATGCAGAAAATGCAAATCAGAGATGAAACAGCAAAATCAAATAGCAAAATGCAAATCAGAGATGAAATAGCAAACTGCAACAGACCTTGTGTACGTATGGTCGGACCAAGTCATCCAATTTGTAAAGAATTCTGTCGATGACTTTGACGAGCAAGTGCCGCTCCTGATCTTCGAGTGTGGGTGACATCAGCAGAGGGAGGATCTGATTGAACAGCGGCCCTGCTCCGAACTCCCGAGCCTTGTCAGTAATTTGCCGCAACGCAGCCTGAACAAAACCAGAAAACCTGCCGGTTAAACTAAGGAAACACACCTGAACAATCATCTAACAGATACTGACCAAGTTAAAATCCAACTGACTCATCCACAGGCTTCCAAATACTTGCCCCAACCACCATAAAACTATTTCAAGCAATTTTATCCTGATCTGGTAAGACACAAATGTGTGGTGACAAACACTGTTGTTAGTGTCCAGTTTTCAAGAGAAGCATACTTCTGAGCTAATACTGGCTCCCTTTGGAAAACAGCTTCACAGCCCTTGTTGGCATCCAGGCAGTTTGGAGCTTGGTCAGTTTAGAGCATTTGCAGGTAAGACTGCTATTATGCTGCCTAGTGCTTAAGGCCAAAGTTTAAATAAGAGCTACATAAGTAGCTAATTTAAGTGTAAGATGCAAAATCCAGAAAGTTACAAAGCCATGTAAGCAAAACACGCTATAAATCCAGTTTCTCAAAATTGTAAAAAACCCAAAAATTACACAAGGCCTACACCATTTAGTGACTGACATTACTGTCAAAAGAGCACCAGTATTAAATGACACTGAATAACAAAAAGCCATACAGATATAGAAGAGGAAGAACAAAAAGACTAAACAGAGTGTGCTGTTCTGGCTGAAACTGAGTTGATTTCCTCTACAGCCCCTAGGATGGGACTGTGCTCTGGATTTGTGCTGGAAACAGTGCTGATAACACAGGAATGCCTAGTTACTACCAAGCAGGGCTTACACAGTCAGGGCCTTTTCTCCCTCTGACGCCACCCTACCACTGAGAAGGTGGATTGGCACAAGAAATAGGGAGGGGACACAGCCAGGACAGCTGACCCAAAGTGCCCGAAGGGATGCCCTACATCATATGGCACCAGGCTCAGCATACAAGCCAGGGGAAAGCTGGCCAAGGGTCACTGCTACGGGACTGCCTGGGCATCACTTGATTGGTGGTGAACATCTGTTTTCCATCTGCATCACATGTTTCCTTGGGGTTTACTTCTATTTTTTTTTTCTTTTTTTCCTGTTATTTTCCTTTACTATTACTATTAATTCTTCTTATCTCAGTGCACAAGTTCTCACTTTTACTCTTCTGATTCTCTCTTTCATCCTAAGAGAAGTGAGGGGAGAAGCAAGCAGCTGTGTGGGGCCTAGTTACCAGCTGGGTTTAAACCACAAGAGATAGCAAAGCTTAGGAGAGAGCTTCAAGAGAATCACATGGACAACTACATTTAAACCGGAAAACAAACACCAATTTTTAAAATTCAGAATACATAAAAGTAGCCGACAATTCATCTTACCTTTCGCATGGGAGGTGTGCCATTCTTGATTTTCAGAAGTAATTTCATTATTTTTCTCTCCTTCTGTTCCTCAGGACTCAGAGTCGATTCATCAACATCAACCTACAAGTAATTCCAGACAAATAAATGGGCATTGCAATATAAGCAAAAGAAACCAGGGAAGTTCAATGAGCATGAGTGAAATGTCCTTTACCAGCAGCTTGTCGAAGTACTGGATATCATCTGGTTTCAGGAACGGCAGGTTGCCAGATGGCTGGTCATTAACACTCTTCATGGTGCGGTCCTCTGTCTGCATGTGGAACCCTGTCATACCTCCCAGGGGCGTTGGAGTCGCTGTGAGCTTCCGAGCAGGAGTACGGATGGGCACGTAACCAGCTGGGGGCGGGAGAACCTGAAGAAGGAAGAGCAAAATTCATTTTAACTGCAACAGATATGAAAAGAAGAACCCATATACAAAATATTGCTTGAAGTTGTAGCTTTCACTTCATTTGTTTGGGGATTTGTGTGTTACTGCATACAACGGAGCCCATGCTCCCAGCAACACAAACTCACCCTGAGAGCTTGTATTTGCACTTATCCTGTACTGACAACGTTTCAGAAGAAAGCTCACTCCCACTGCCGAGAGCTGGGATAATAAACTGTGAAGTCTCCAAGAACTAAAGAAGTACTTCAATAACTGAATCAACATAGCATACTTGCTGGTTTGTCTACATCTGGACTTACAGCTTCTATCAGTCCATACAGAGTATATTTCTGGCCCTGACAATCATTTCCAGCACTGAGAAGCACAGTACTGATTTGCCTGTGAGATCACCTTTAGACCTTCCTTTCTAAGGGATTTACAATAAATCAAGTCAAACAAGTGTGTACAATCAATACTTCACTTACTGTGAAACATTCTACTTCTGGGGAAAGAAAACAGTAATCCCTGGTAGGAAAAAAACTTCATAATGGTCTTCTGTATTTTAATCCAGATGAATTACCTTATATCCTTCAGGAAACATAGCATCCAATTCCTCATCAGAAAGTGGTCTGTTTCTCTCATCAATTTCCCTCTCCCAGCGCCAAGCCTGCAGCTGTTCAGGAGTCATGCTCATGATGTGACCTATATTCAAATTAAAAAAAAAAAGTTAAAAAAAAATCCTTTTGTATGCAGAAGCAGATGACTTGTTTATTTAACTTTTAAATGCTCTCTTGAGTCAGTTTCCATAGCACCTGAACTCTGTAGTCAAATAAGAGATCAAACTTTTACAGAGCCTTTTATCAATTTTTTTTACCAACTAAACTGAACAGCAACTGACATGTAACCTTAGTCTCAATTCCTCTCCAGAAATGAGTTGCTGTGGGCATTGCCACAAAAATAGTAAACTGAGCATACACTGACTGCTTTCACACAGGCAGGAGAGTGTGCTGGGCAGAAGTCTGTTTCGAAAGACAACAAAAGGAAACGCTTTATTCCCACAACACAAAGAGAAGCCTTGGACAAGGGACTGGGCTTACCTGGTGTAGGGGTTGCCATGTTCATAGCTGGTGTTCCAATGGGTGTTTTGCCAGGCGTCAGAACAGGAGTGCTGCCACCCATCTGGCTCGCAGGTGTTTCATCCCAGCGTGACTTCCTTTTGCTCGCTCCTGGGGTTGGTGTCTCACCAATGGAGTCACCACCTCTGTCTGTACGAGGTGTCTCAGCCCAGCCACTGCCATGGCCCGGAGTATCTAAGGAAAAACAAACCCGATCTTCTCAGAAAGCTGAACAGTATATACCCCAACTATACTATCAACAGTCAAATCCATTTTCAGTATCAAATTAACAAACAGTAGGCAAAAAGTAAAGACTGCTTTGCTGAATATTGAAAAAATCCAGGCATTACACTAAAAATATCCAACAGAGAAATTTGTTTTACGAAAAAAGTGTCATCTTCTTGCTGAACCTTAGCATAAAAAGATAAGAGATTATAAAAGAACGACAACTACTCAGATATTCTAGGAATTGAACAAAGTACTCCATGTACTCCCTTGATAAAAGCATTAGGTAACAAGTGTTTCACTGTTCTCTGACACAAGAGTCAAACTGAAATTAGGCAGGTGAGATGCTTCTCTAACTTGTTTTAACGTCTTTAAAAAACCCCTAACAATTAAAAAACAACGCACACAAACATATGAGAAGTAATTTGACGTGTCCTTTTTCACTGTGTCCTTTATACATTAAAAACCCAACCAGCAGCAGTCATTAGATATGACAAAACTGTGGTTCCATATTTGAGCTGAGACACTTTCATGGATGCCACTTAGGCACAGGCAGAACCCGATGCTGAGAACTCGGACAAGAACAACTCCCCACATCAACCACTAGATGTCACAATATAATTATTTTTTGCCTGGATTCTGAACTCACTGTTTACTTAAGGTGAAAAAACACAGTACAATTAACCATTCTAGACTGATTATGCACCTCCCAGATTGCCATAAATACCTCTTTCTGTTTTGGGGGTTTCATCCCATCGATTTTTCCGTGCACTGGAAGTGGCACCGCCATGTCCCGGTGTTGCGTGCCCAGGCGTGTCTCGGCCGGGCGTTGCAGCTCCTGCTGGTGTGTGGCTGGGAGTTGGATCCCAGATCTTTGAGCCTGGGGTGGCACCTGGAGTTTCGCTACCCTTTGCACGGCCTGGAGTTTCATCCCATCGCAGAGATGGGGTGTGTCCAGGAGTCTGCACAAGACAAAACCAAAAGTGTCAGTAGCTCATCCTATACAATAAAAGACTGCTAGTTGTTCATAAGTACAGCAAGTAACTTCTGATACTCAAGATGATTAGCACTGATAACATCTTCTGTAGACTGCTGATGAGCCCTAGGTCATTACCTCTGCTTGATCCCAACTGGACAATTTTTTAGGCGTAGCACCAGGAGTCTGATCAGCTGTCTGATCCCAACGCCGTTTGCGTTTTGAAGGTGGCTGAGAAGCGGCTCCATTGACGACTTTAAGCTCTCCGGCTTTAGCTTTTTCAGCTAGTTGTTGCCTAATTTCCCTCTGTTCAAGAGCACAAAAACAAAAATGTAATAACTCTTTAAATTACACCTTTACAAGAGTTTTTTCAGTATCTTTTTATACTTTTTTTGACATTTTGCTCAAATAACCTGCAATTAGCTACTGCTTTCATTTCAAGACCACTCATTTTTCAAATTCTTCTATAGTGCCAGAGCAGCTGTGCTTGAGGGGCTGTTTTAAAATTAATTTTTCAATAAAATCCATTCTTACAGGAAATGCACAGAGAATTTTTACAGCTATCAGTTTCAGTCACCTTAAGACCATTACCCACCTGTTTCAAACAAATACCACTTCAGCAAACTAGATGGATGACTTAGAAAATATGTTCACTACATCCCATGACATAAAAAAACCCTGAAATTCTTATTTAAAATCCTGAGATGATACTGCTAAAACAGCAAACTAATAGAGACTGGTTTGCACTTACCAGTGGATCTAGAAGCAGGAAGACTGCCAAAATTATGAACTAATTCCTCACTTAAAATACGACAAATCAATGTTATAAGTCCATGGAACTACAAGGTCGTGCTCCAATTTGCAACATGGTACCGTAGGTATTACACAAGAAATCTGCTTATATTACCAATATCTTTTTGGCTATTAAAATAAATTTTAAAGTATGTTTTTGGTTTTTCTCCTTTTTTTTTTTTTAATATTTAAAATCAAATGTGAATCTTATACCCGATCTCAGTACTGCAACATCTGTTGTAGGTACTTCATCAAAAGCCTTTTAAAACCTCCCTGGCTTTCCTATACATAGAACTCACAAAAACAAACATCTCTCATACTAAGTAATTCTCAGTTACTGTTAGATTTTGTCTACCTCCTCTGAAAGAAAATAAGCAAGAGAAAGACCAAGTTCTACAAAAAACCATCCAGATTAAAATGTATTGAGACTATTTTTCCCAGCATTACTTAAGTATTACATAGAACAGATTTTCTTGGAACTTTCATCTTTAAATTCTATTGATTTTCAACATATGAAGAATATGATTTTCCAAAGAAAGGGGCTTTTAAGTCAAGACAAGTTCAAGAGAATTTGTTCCCACTTTTGTAATATGCTTTCAAATGCTGCAACATGAAACTCAGCCCAAGTAGAAAACCCTCCCCTCCACGCACCTCTTCTTTTGTTAAATGCTGTTCACGCATAACATCCATGTATGTTCTGGCATTCATTTTAGGGTCTGGAGTCTTCCCTCCTGCAGAAGAGAACAGCAACAGGAATGGAGCACAATGAGTACAGGATAAGCAGAAACTATGGACTTCTACTGTCCTGCTCTAGTATTATATTATTCCATGATCATTTAATTTTACTTTTTGATCGAAATTTTTAAAATTACATGTATCTTACGTTTATTCAGTTTGCTGATCAATTTAACCTGTTTGAACACAAACATAACTACTGCAGTTTCAAACAAATATTTTAAAGCCGATAAAAATGATAAAATGACAACACAGTTAAGAGTCTTCAGAAGTGATGGGTTCCTGGGTTGCTAATCCGGAATACGTACACTTTCGTGCCTTTGTCTCCATCAGCAGTTCTGACTTCAAGCAGCAGAATAGAAGCCTAGAAAATTATCTCTTTACCATTAGTAACACTTTGGAAAGATATTTATAATCAAAACATTACCTTGTGTAAGCTGTTAAATCCTACTTGTTATCTGACTATAAATAACTATTGCATACCTAAGTAATGTTTAAATTGTTTTATCATAAAGACCCATTTATAAGTTTGACAAATCTGGACATGTCTCACAGACCTTCTAGTGTCATATTGTAACAGGGCTTCATTAAAAATAAAAATAAAGCAAAATAAAAAACCCCAAAATACTGTTTGATGACACTTTCCCCCTCTTCTCTTCTCAAGGGACACTTGTGATTGGGAGCTGAATGCAATACAGTACATACACCACCACAACAATACTCACAGGTAATGGATTTTGTACACCATATGTTGTTTTATGCTCTGTATCTTGCATTAACTCAATTTTTTAATACATTAAAAGAAGCCCAACTTTATATAAATGAGACTTGTCAAGAACAACACTTTTCTTTAAGAAAAATGTGCAGATTTGCTATACAAGTGGTATAGCTATTATACTTTAGGGAAAAAAATAAACTTCTCAAACATTTCTATGCTGAAGATCACTGCCCAATTGGCTGTGTCTTTCTGACACTAGCTTTGATAGGACTTTCCTTTGGAATACTTTTTCACCATAATCTACACAGGATGTGTTGAACTGCACCCTTAAGAATGCAGACAGGACTGGCATATAGCAGTACTGCTGTAGGAAAGAAATTAAGGACAGTTAGTATGGGCCTGTGAATTCTGACAATACATGTTTATATCAATTACAATTAAGCAAGTAAAATAATTAATATCCCTATTAATTCATGCAGGCTGAAATTCTCATTTGTAAAACCTGCAAAATAGCTACTAATTTTAAGCCAACAGGCACCTTATTGCCACACGTGAAACTCACTCACCTGAAGAAAATTTCAGACCCACTAACACCCCTTCTCCTGACTTGCATTCTAAAATTATCAGAACAGACTTGAACTATTAATAGTATCAAAGTCTTATATATGCTTTCGCTTCTTTTAGCTATACCACCTAAAATTTACATAGGATGGTAAGAATTAGGTGCTCTACTAGCATTTCAAAAGCAGTAACCCTGTAAGTCTATAACTTGGAATGAAAACTATCAAGGTACTGAATGAATCTGAGCACTCAATACACAAGTTGTTCAAAGTACAACGCACAACCCAAAACGAAATGAAAAGAGAAACCTTTAACCCTTTGTGTTTCTATGGCAATGGCTCATTGACAAGTTTCTTGTCCTTCTACCTGGAAAGAAAACTCGTATTATAAAGATGAAGAATATGGCATCTAAATTTTCAACCAAATCTCTATGAAAAGGGGATGTTTAAAACAAAACTAAGTTTATAAGCATGCCAACAGAAATCAAAGGGCTAAAGACAATTAAAGACAAAAAATTCATACAGGGTATAGAAAAGCCAAAATAAATTACCATCTGCAAAAGGATCAAGACGCTCAGGGGAAATTATCATCATCCGCCTGTGCTTTTTGTACTCATCTTCCCGATCTGCAATCTTTTGAGGACGGTGTTCTGCAAAAGGATCATACTAAAAACCAAGAGAGCCTGTTAGTCACTGATTTGTGAAGACTTAATATGAAAAGTGTCTGGTACTGTATTCATTTGCAGTATTATTAAAAATACTTATTTTTGCCTCAGCTATGCCAGAAATGCCAAAACACTATACTAACATAAATTTTACTTCCGTAACTAAAATTTCAGTTTTCTAAACAAAGAACTTAGGAAATAATTTCTGATAAAAATTTGGTGTTTCAAGAGTTTATTCACTTGTTACCAAGGCATTTCATGCTGTTGATCTTTCCCCTTATTTTTGCAAGATGACTTAATGCTATTTCTTGCGCTTTTAATCTTTACAGAAAAATACTCCAGGAATGTAAAACTTAGGTGATTACATTTTCCTTAAAAAATGAGAAGTATAAAGAATGTTAAGTTTCCTGGTTATTTTAATTTAAAGAAGTATTGGATTTCAATTTTTAAAAATTTTGATCGTTTAGTTTCTATATTCGTGCTGGTTTTACATGCACAAGTACCAATCTTTATAACCCTGTGGAATTCCAAACTAAAACAGTAACAAGTTTGCAGCAACATTAAAAAAACATAGCTCTTTACGTACACCTTTTATTTCCAGAAAACAAAACCTGTTACTAACACTTCTTTTCCTCAATACTTACACGAGTATTTTACTGTGCCTTCAATTAAGACGTACCTGTTCAGTAGATTGTGGTATGTCATTAAGCAATGCCACTGGAGCATGGTATCCTGGCTTCTTCTGGCCAAGCAGACTTGTGGAAGGGTAGTCATCATCATCCTGTCAGTAAAGACACGATGAATTTGTCATGCTGCTATTATATTTAGATAAACTAACACCAAATAAACATGATGTGGTCATAGAAAATATGAAAATGGACAAGTAGAATAGGTAATTCAAAATTCTAGCAAACTCGCTCACGCAGCTTTTCTTATTATTCCCAAACTGGTGAATCAGATAAACCTGCTCATATCACTAAGAAGGCTCAAGTATTCTTCAATACATTTAATCAAGTATGCTATCTACACTAATTAGACAAAAAGTCTGTATTTCATATCAGCACTACCATTAGTTAGCACCATTAGAACCAACTAGCTACCATTAAAACCTAACTAGTTCCCTAGTTGGCGTGTGAGAACTGGTGCAGAGATATTCAAACTATTTTTCATACAAGTCAGCTATACATATGTGGAACAAGATTTAATAATCCTGTAAAAAGGCTTCAGAAAGAGCAAAAAATTCAGAGATAGATTCATGTTAATACGGTTGTGTTCGAGGGTGCCAGGACGAGTGAAGAGACAAGAATCTTGACTCCATGTTTCAGAAGGCTGATTTATTATATTATTATATATATTATGTTAAAATGCTATACTAAAACTATACTAAAAAGAATAGAGGGAAAAAGATCCATCAGAAGGCTAGAAAGGATAAAAAAGGAATGATAACAAAAGCTTGTGACTCCCAAAGAGTCTGAGCCAGCTGACTGTGATGGCCATTAATTAGAAACAACCAACATGCACCAATCACAGATGCACCTGTTGCATTCCACAGCAGCAGATAATTATTGTTTACATTTCTTTCCTGATGCTCCTCAGCTTCTCAGAAGAAAAATCCTTGCAAAAGGATTTTTCAGAAAAATATCATAGCTACAATGTTAGTTTAATTATACTTACTCTATCACAACGGCAATAACAAGCACTTGATTTTGCTATTTCTTCAGATTAGTAGTCAGTTTCTATTCAATTATTTACAGCACCCAAAAGAAAAATTTCTCATAAAACTATGAAATTCTTTCAGTGAGCTCCAGAGCAATGGAAACTTTTAATAAGGCATTCTTACAGGTCTGTATATGACATAAGCACATCACTAAAGAAACACCTCAAGTATCAACCAGTACTAAACATCTTCCTCACTCTTAGAAATAAAATTCTCTCAGTATAAGATGTAGTTGCCTCTGTAGTTATGATAAGGCCTATAGAGCTGACGGTTCCTGCAACAGAAAATATGGTCCAATGTTTAACATTAGAAATTAACATAAGGTGATCTTACAAGCAGGATACATAAGAAAAACACAACGCAGTGAAAAAGCCAATTCTTAAAAACAGCTCTGAAATTTGAACCAGAAATCTTAAAACAGTCACTACATTTGCTGGCTGAAGTTTTATTACATTTTTTACTGTCACTTGTAATCCTGGCAGCCGTAACAGAACAAAGTTAATTATTCCAGCCACGGCTAACATTAAGTACCAGGCCACAACTTTTTGCCTTCTGCTTGGGCCTACAAGGCTCTCAAAGCAACATTCATTAAGCACAAGCCAGACTTAGAACTGCAGCCCCGGTAAGAAGGACTTGGGGGGAGCTGGTGGAGGGGAGGCTGGACATGATCCAGCCATGGGCACTCCCAGCCCAGAGAGCCAAACGTGTCCTGGGCTGCATCCAAAGCCCCGTGGGCAGAAGGCAAGGCAGGGGATTCTGCCCCTCTGCTCCCTCTGAGATCCCACCTGGAACCCTGCAGCCAGCTCTGGGGCCAGCACAGGAGGGACAGGGACCTGCTGGAGTGAGCCCACAGGAGGCCACCAAGAGATCAGAGAAACGGAGAACCTTTCTTTTGAGGAAAGGTGAGAGAATTGTGTTTGTTCAGTCGGGGGAAGAGAGGGCTTTGGGGTGACCTAACTGCAGCCTCCCAGTACCTGAAGGGAGTCTACAGGAGAGCTGGAGAGGGACTTTTTTATGTGAGCATGCAGTGACAGGACAAGGGGAAATGGCTTCTAACTGAAGGAGAGTAGGTTTAGATTGGATATTAGGAAAATAATGTTTCTTTGAGGGTGGTGAGGCCTGGCACAGGCTGCTCAGAGAAGCTGTGGATGCCCCAGCTCTGGATGTGTTCAGGGCCAGGTTGGAAGTCGCTTTAAGTAAACTGGTCCAGTGAAAGTTGTCCCTGCCCATGGCAAGACAGCTGGAACAAAATTATCTTTATGGTCCCTTCCAACCCAAATTATTTCATGATTACGTGCTTCCCAGATAAGACATATTTGGTCCACTACGGCTTTAATGAAAATTGGCTCTACTTCAAGCAACTGCTACTAAAAGTTACTCAAAATCAATTCTGAAATAGTTACACTGCAGGCCCTAAACAAACAAAATAAATCAAATCACTTACATCTTCCAATTCAGTAGCTGCAATAGAAGTGACATATCCAGCAAATCTGCTGTCACTGCCACCATAAATTTCTTGATCATAGTATCCTGTGGAATCAAGGCCTACTCCTTGTGCTTCATCAAGAGCAGGCTTTTTTCCTTGAATTTCTCGAATCTGTGCTTCGATATCTAGAGTAAAGACATACACAAAATCTTGTTACATATACATACATACAAAATGTAGTAGTCATGTTACTATGCACAGCAAAGTTTTTTGCCCAACCTGAAAGACTATCAATAAAGAAATAAACATATATGATACAAAAATTACAATATAATAATTCATAAACTGGTATTCATAAAAAGCTTTTCCTCAGGTTTCAATATCCACCACAGAGTAGTTCAATTGTATGGCTTAAAGCAAACTACTTAACTCACTGTTACCGTATCTCATCTTCTGACAGAGGTAGCAGAGAAGCTAATTTACACCACAGCAGTATTTCTCAACACTACACCAACAAAATCCTTTCACAACAAACGTCACCCTCTCATTAAAAAAAGCCTTTCACAATGTTATCACCAATTTAGCTAATTTAAACAACCCTGTTCAAAAGAATTACTGCACAGGTTCTCAAAACTGAGCTTTAATAAATCAACACTGTATTTGTTTCATAACATATTGTAAAGCTTTACTATCTTTGAATAAGTAAATAAAAAAGCCAACTCCAATATACCACTGGGTAACAAGTTAATAAAAAACCCCCTAAACTTAGGGTCTTTCTTTTCACTTTGGCAGCTCATATATTATTTACTCATCATTATTCCTGCCTGCACCACCATCTTTGCAAACTACTATTCTTCTGGATAACAAAACACTCTTCAAATGGGACAAGTGGGAGCTTTGTCATTCTTGTACCGTATCAGGATCTGACTCTTATCAACTCTGGTGGCCATTTTGACCCTACAATTTTGGTACTTCCCGAAAGAACATTAACTTCTTAATGCAAAAAACAAGGAATGAAATTAAACCATGCCTTCCTCCCATCTGTTGTAATGCAAGATGAAAATAAATTGCAGTAATCCAACTATCTGCAACACATGTAACTGTAGGTATACTGAGGTACAGCTGTGTAAAAATTATTGTTTTCACGTGAATTTTGAGTTAACAGATATGGAAAGACAATTATCCATATGATGTAAATGTCACTAGATCAAACAATTACTTTAATGGCCCCCAAGGAAACCCTCAAGAGTTGCATTTTATGGCTGCAGGAATATGAAGGATCATGGCTGTGAGGAAGAATTGGATTACATTATTAATTAATTATTAAATTAATTAATTGGATTAATTCGTAATTGGACTACAAAAGACCCTTTCAACATGAATAATTCTGGGATTCATGCTCTCCCACCTGAAGTGCTATTGCCTGCTACCTTAACTTAAAGGAAATGTATCAATTTACAAAAAAGCTACAGGAAATCTTGTTCACAAATAATCCTGAATCCTGAGTATTCAATAATTGTTTACTACTGTTGCTCACTTCTTTTTTCAGGATGAAAAAATATGACACGTTTTTACCATCAAGCCACCTTGCAAGAGACACTACAAAATGTTATGCAACATCTGTTAGGAAACCTGACAAAAAATCAGAATGCTTTTTTTAAAAGCTAAGTTTATTACTAATGCAAATTATTGGCTCAGAATTGCTTAGTTTAAAAGTTTAAACACTGCAAACTTCAAGCCTTAACGTCACAGCTGGCTCCTTTCCTTATCACAGACTGCCACTAACCAAAAAAAAGTCCCAACAAACAACAACAACCAAGCACAAACCCACAGTAAGCCAAATTATGCCTCTTGTACAAAGGCATGTTCTCTAGAGAGGCAAGCTTTACCTGACAAATCTTTGCCATACAGCTCCAAGTGAGAACAGCAGAACTAAGAGTTCACTTAGAAAGAAACACCAACTTCATGTAAGCACCATAAACCCAGCAGCAAATCATCAATTCCTGCACTGGTCTAGTGAAGAAACCCAGCAGAAATGTGTTTCTAAACTCATTAAGAGTCCCAGGTACAGAAGATATACCCTAAAGGCTTGTAAAGAGAATCTTGCTCCAGCCACTTCAGGGCTTGAACTTCTGCAGCTTTCTAAAGCAGAATAACTTCAGCCACCTCTGTGTCACAGACTCGTGATGCCTTAAGCCCGTGAGAAGCTGAAACCTCACAAAAGCCTTACACTGCTGGCCATGAGCACCTCCTGAACCCAGCCTGTGGGTACATCCAGCTCCCTGTAAAATCCTGCACAGCCCAGGGGATTCCTGCGAGTCCAGAATTTGGAGTACGTTGTTCTCCAATGTGTTAGCTCTGTGAAGCAGCAGAAAGAAACTACTTCCAAATTAGGGATCTTTCTCTTGCCCTCAGAGGCCTCTGCCTGCCTTCAGAGGCGCTTACAGTGTCCTCTTAAGGTATTCCACTTCTGTGGAATCATCCTATTGCTATAGACCCAATGAAACTCAATTAGCTTCTCCCCAGATTTTTAGTTATTTCTGTTTCTCCCAGAGAGCAGATGAAGCTCCTGATTCCTTTTGCAGCCTGGTGCACTCCAGTACTGGGGTGGAAGGGAACACCAAGGACAACACTACCAGCACCGAGCGGGCGACATGAGGGTACAAGCCCACCGTTTCCCTTATTTCCAAAGGGCAATCCGTGGAACAACACCCTGCCTCTTCAGGGGCACACCAAGGCCTGACTGAACCAATTTCAACTATGGATCTTGCCTACAGGATCATCATGCCTTACCACCACCTGTTCACTGAACCACCCTGACCATACAGCTCCAACGCGTGGCACACCGCCATCCCTGCACGGCAGGATGGGCCGCAGAGGTGTGCTCGTGCTTGGCCTCCCACCTCTACTGTCACCGACAGAGTTGAGTAAAACACTTGAGGGATTTCTGCAGTGAAAGTGTCAACACAAAAACATTTTTCTACTGATGGTTCTCACCAATGCTTAACATACCAAGGCCTTGTCCTCCAACGTTATTTTTAAAACAGCTATATTTCACTAAGAGGGTAGAGGTATCATTCATAATTGGCCTTTGCCTTTAAATTACATGGATTACGTCTGTTACAGGGTAAGGAGCATTCTCATTTTCCAACAGTAAAATCTGCTGGGTTATCTATAACAAAAAAACAAAGTCTATACGGGCTCAACAAACCTTACTGACAGCCACCCTAATTTTTAACTAATACCACACAGCTTCTGGGTGCCAGTTTAAATGAAGCACTCTGGAGAGAACGCCCCACAAAAGCCCTTGAACCAGGAGGCCTGTAGCCACAGGTAGCCTGTGTTTGGAAAACATCACATATTTAGGTGGAAAACATTATTTTGACATTCAAGATGTGCCAGTTAGCTTCCCTGAGCTAACTGGCATTTCCTTGAAAAAGCTCACACCGTATTTAACAAAGCTCTTTAATAAAAAGCAAATTAAGAAAGAGTAATCACAAAGATTACTTAAAGATACATTGTGCAAAACAAACTACTTGTTTAATGGCTTGGTCAAGCAGGGCATAATGGAAACTTCACTCACCAACAGAGAAATAGTCAAGGGAGTAGGAAATAGAGGAAAAAGAGGAGGGGGATAATATTCTACTGATCATTCCTATTCTGTATTTTACTGTATTATTTATATATTTTAGCAGAAGTAACTTTAACAAGCAGTTGATCTGAAACATACCATAAATGCTGCATGTTATTAAAGTCAACAGACATTAATTCGAAGTCACTGAGCATCTAGCTCACAGGCTTTCTCTAAGTATGTGCTCTGCTACCACACGTGTACTTCTACTCTAAACATTAAAAAAAGAAAGATGACCCGGTGCTGGAGAGGTGTCTTACAGAGTAAAGTGGTTCTATGTTTTCATGTCTTATCATATTTTTGCACATTTAGCTTGCCCTTGCATGGCTTTATTTTTAGCTGCTTTAGCACTCTTACACATGTTAGATCTATTATGTTTGAAGATCTCTGTTCTTTTCTAAGCAAGGAAAAAAAAAAAAATTAAACTAAAAACGACTTTCAGCAGCATTGAAAGCTCATGCATGTACTGAGGCTTTATAAGCTGCCACTTGAAACTTTGCTTTTTAGCCTACAACACAGAGTTCCCCTTTAACTATGCAGCTAACACAAACTCCAACTGTTCTGACGCTTCTTTCAAGCTGTATCTTGAACAATCAATAAGTATTTAACAAATGGTACAGATATATTAAAAATATTTTAAGATTATTTAGTAACAAACAACTCAACTTGAAAGATTAGTGAGGAAATGAAAAAAGATAGGCTAGAACTTGGAAGCAAAATAATCAAGCTGCTCAGCTAATACCTCCATGCTGGGAAAGACCCTCAGGTGATCATACCCTGTTATACATATTTTTTATTTAACTACCTTCCCCATTAAAACCTGTTCTGATACCACACTAATCAAAACACATGCAACTGGAAGCATGTCAATGTCTTCACTGTAGTCGGTGCATCACCATTTGGTCCAATAAATAAGCAATTTCAGCTCGGGGAAAAAAAAAAAAAAAAAACCAAAACAAAAAACCACCAACCTCAACAATTTTACTATTTTATGACAAGAATCTCTTTAGGTAGTAGGAGAGGCAGAGCACTGTGATGGGCAATACTCACTTGGGTACTATCTCACACAACCCTTATGCATGTCACAGCATATAAACAAAGCACAAGACAATTTCTGTAATTATACCAAAATACTTTTCTTTTAGAATTAAAAAAAAATTAAATTAAATTAAATTAAATTTAAAAAAAAAAATAAGGATAACAGTTTAAGCTTTTCTTCATCCCTAAACTCAGATTAGGTCTGTAGTGTGAAACACTACATTTAAGGCCACTTCCACGGGAGACGATGGCTTTCCATTTGAAAAGCTTTTTCAGCGCAAAACTGAAAAAAAATTAAAAAAAAACAAAACAAAAAAAAACCCACACGAAAAGACAATGAATGCCTGGGCGCCCTCACAGTGCACAACCACCATCCAGAGGTAGTTTTCGATTAGCGAATTACGCATATAAATTAGAACAAAACACAACACAGAATCACGCGCGTTCTATCGTACACAGAAAACACAAGCGAAAAACCCCGAAGCGAAAACGCAGCAGCAGCAGCGCAATCCTACAAATTATTCTCCGCTGCCTGAACACCCTGAAGCGCGGGGCAAGCCGCAGCCGGTGCCCACAAAGGGCGCTTTGATTCCCACTGAGAAGCGCTGCGGCAGCTTCGGGAGGAGCAGCCGCGCTGGGAGAGCCCTCAGCGCCGCACGGCCCCGAGCCGCTTCCCGACGCCAAGGCCGGCCGCGGGAAGCGTGTGTAAAATGGCAGCTCGAACGCCGCACGCCTCACCGTCTTTCCCCTCCTCCGGGGCACTTTTCTCAGCAAGCACCGCGGCGGCTCGCTATGGGCTCGGGCCGCGCCGGCTTCAGCGGGCAACACCCGTTCTGCCGGTGCCTCGAGCGCTGCTTACCGAGGCCAAAGGGCTCGGCGGGGGAACGAAGGCGCGCTGCTGGCGTTTCTGATGCGAAACTCGCCCCAGCACCGCGGGGTTTGCACAGCGCACCGATGAGGCTCGATGGGCGGAAAGAGGCCGGGGGCGGGGAGTTCAGCCGCCGAGCTCCCCCGCACAGACCTGGCCGCCGCTCTGTCCCACGCCAGCACAGCGAGAGCTCCCGCTCATGCCCGTCCCCCGCCCGGCCCGGCGGTGACGAGCGCAGCCGCCATTACACACAGGCCCGGCCCGCCCGGCCCCCGCCCGACGAGCCGCGCCTGACGCTGCCCGGAGCCGGGGAGCAACACAAGCAGCGGGCGATGTCCAAGCGAGGCGCGGGCGAGCGCGGACACGAGACTTTCCGGGCTATTTTTACCTTCGTGGGTCTTGGCGATCTTCGCCATTTTGTGCAGCGCCAACGACGCCGAGGCGGAACTGGCGCGGCCCCGCCGCTTCCGCCGCACGGGGCCGCCAGAGCCCGCAGCGCGCAGGCGCGGCCGCCGTCCCGCGGGCCGAGGGCCAGGCCCCGCCCACCACCTGATGGACGGCTCGCCCAGCCAATGGCCGTGCGGGGAGCGGCGGGGGCGGGAGCTAAGCCCGGCCCGCCGTGAGGGAACTTCCGGTGAGGGCGGGGGGGGATGGAGGAGCCAAATATGGGATGGATTCCTGAAAACTTCCTTCCCACAGCCACTGATGGCTGGCCCCCTGGAATTTGGGTGCCTGGCTCTGTTTGCCGAACTGCTTGACGTGTGTTTCATCTGGTCAGGGTAGCTGGCTCAGTGCCAACATGCGGATCGCTAGATATAAAGAATAAAGCAGATATATGTTTATTGCTATAAAATCGGGGTTAACCGGATTCCAGCCCGTCAGGCAGGTCAGCTCTGTTCAATATTTTGGTAAGGGCTCGAAAGAGGGAAGGGTGGCTGTGTTTACGAAACTGGCAGATGACACCAAACTGGCAGGTGGAAGAAAGAATTGAGAATCATTTTACATCGATTCATACATGAAATAATCTAAGATCATGGAGGTAAGCTTCAACAACAAAAAGCAGAAGTTACTACATATTGGAATTTTAAGTCACTATATGAATTTAAAGTGGCAAAAATAGTCAGAAACTGATGACATGGGCAATCAAAGCTATACAACTATCTGCAGCAATATGCTGCTGCGGTGGAATTAAGTCTTACTCCAGGCCATTAAAAATTGTGTTGTGTACAAAACCTGGAAATCAATCGTTTCACTTAACTTTGCTCAGTCAAAGCCACTGATGGCGTTCAGCAGAGACTTGGGCAGCCTCAATGTAGTCTAGAAGAGAGGAGGAACAATCAGGTGTTTATGGACACGACTTAGGTGGGGATGTGAACAAATTGTTTAGCTGTTCTGCAATAACTGACCTCACACCACTTCCACGTTACATGTGGGAATTACTAACTTTTTTCCCCCAGTTCTGTTGATGTGATATACACACATTTCAGCATCCCTGTGTGTTGTATACCTCCTAACTGACTGGGATTGATTCTGTCCCCGTGCAAAGCCCTGGGAACTCCCCCTCACAGTCAAGTGTTGTGAACAAGCTGTTTCTTATTGTCTCAGCTTTTAGTAGTAGTAAAACACCAAGGCTGGCTATGCAACCTAGGTACAAAGTCCAAGATTGCTTCATGATGCAGCACATCAATGATATTTCATAACACAGTGTAATATGTAAACTTCTCTAGTTTATTTGTTATCACGTGGTTTTATTGTACACTGCCGAGTCCCCGATCTCCTCAGAAGCCTTTGCAACAAGTGAAGTCACCTTGAGAACTTCCCTCAGGTGAAATGCATAAACTCTTTCCGAAAAGGGTGATAAATGCACGGTGGCAAAACTCATATTGACTCTTCACTAATCACTCCCCTTATGTAAGCTGGTGGTTCACATTATGGCTTTTTGAGGGCTGTCTTAAAGAAAATAATGTGAAGCTCGTGTTTTTGTGTTAATATGTGTATTTGATTGACCAACTGATCTAAAGATCTGCCAGTCGTTGCTTTTTGTTGATTGGTTTGCAGGAGTTTGCTGAACAGTTCTGCTTTTAATAATTTACTAACTACACGTGTTCAAATGTTAAGAGTAACTGTCACTTGAAGGTGCAGAAAGTCTTCTGTCCTTTAATTTCAGTGTTACTAAACACACATTCTGCACTTCTAGAAAGATGCACTTGCACATACTCATCAAAAGGAGGTATTTGCCAAGCTGCCCAGGGACATGTGACAGTAAGGTTGAGGCAAACTAATTCCCTACTGCAAGAATTTAATGCATGTAACTATTTTAAGTAAATGTCACATGCTCAGATTCGCTATGAAGATCAATTTGCAGTAACTTTCTCTCGTTTCTTCAGCCTGACTTCCAGCTTAGGTTAAGGAGAACAGTTACAATATTTCATTTCTGCTGTTACTAAGCAGACCTGAGCTAGGGCTGAGGTCGCAAGGAACGCTTTAAAGTCATAATTCTGGAATGTGCCATCTCACTCATAAAAGGGACTTATGTGTTGTGAGTGCTAACAGAAACTGTGGTGTAATGAAACAATGAGAAAACTGCCTTTTGCTTGTGTGTCTTGCCTGCTTTTCCACCCAATTCTGTATGCTGCCCTGGGTTCTTTTTGGCTGCCTGTCAAATCCCTGAATATGTGCTTTTGCCCCCTGAACATGAACTCCATCACACAGCTTCCACAGGACACGGACAGGGCTGTTACTGCTTTACCAGCCCTACTGAGTTCCCATCCCTTTCCCACACACACAAGTGAACACAGAGTTCACAGAGATTCCTGGATGGATTTTAAACGGGTTGGATTTAAGAGCCCTCAGGCTTTGCAGATCTGGGATCATGCCTAAGTAACAGACCTTCAAGGTCCTGCTTTATGTAAGATTCAGGTCCAATTTCAAGGGCAGCTTAAGCTGTCACCAGCTGGCACTGCTGCTGAAAGAAGTATCCAGACTCTTTGCCTGTCCTTGACTGACCCCATCTATTGTGCCAGCAGAAATTTCTGGCACTGGTTCACTCAAAGAAGGCAGGCTTTTGACTACATCCTCGTGCTGCTTCTTCCAAAAGTAACTTCTTATTGGTATTAATTTTTCCCCCCACCCACTGCTGTAAAGAGCTGTACAATGAGCTGACAGGATGCAAAAAGCTACAAACCTGGGCTAAACTCCTAGTCCTTCATTCTGCCCAGCCCTGTGCCAGGGACACATCACTGATATTCATGTGTCTATTAAAGATAAGGGCAGAAGTCCTCAAAACAAAGAGAGGAAATATTTAACCACAGCAGCTGTTTCAACCCTGTAGAAACTTCTCAAACAATATGATATTTTGAGATCTTTCAAAGGCAAGTATTGTTCAAAACTAATTTATAAACGGGAACACAATGGCTATATTTTTGCTTTCCTCAGCATATCTCTGGCTGCCTAAGGAACATACTAAACCACCTGCTCTTTTCACTCATCTGTAGGAATAGGGCTGAATGAAAAAGAGCCTTTTTTTACACAGGAATATGCTTTCCTCATCAAAGATTGACTCTTTGCCCACTGAAAAGTGTCATTAAAATCATTGTTTTAAATAGTATAAACCTCATAAACACAATTTAAACCCAGCTTTCTAATGATAGTAATGTAATAAAAAATAACATTTAGGAAAAAAACCAACCCGTGTGGTCCCACAGAACATCTCTTTCTAGTGTATCAGAAATGTCTTGCATCCCTCTGCTGTTAAGGGTTAATTTGGGCCGCTCTTCCTGTCAAAGTTAGTAAATGCAGCCCTCTCTCCCAGCAACAGGTATCAAGCAAGGTTTAAGAACTTTAATCCTGAGCCTACCAAGGGAGAACAAAAAAGGCAAAAACCCCTCTAAGTGCCTTTGGAATCCATCACCCTGAACTTCTCAATGCCTCACTCTTCACATGTTCTAAACAATGAAAGACATCAGTCCTTGTAAGAAGTAATTCCTGATCCACTGAGCAAGCTAGAAGGACAGACAGAGAATCCAGCAAATAACAGCAGCAATAACTCGTGGAAGATACAAAACACAGAGGAGGTTAGTAACGGGTTAGAGGAGGGGAGGACGTCACAGGACTGGGGCTTTGTTTGTGTTTCTGGCTTTGCAGTTTGTTTTTCACCTGCACTAGAGAACATGGGTTTTTACTGATTTCTGCTTTTCATCAAGTTAATGAGACATGCTGCAGGACAGCTTATCTGAAAAGCACCATACCCTGAGGTGGTAAAGTAAAAGCTGTTCCACTGAGTCTGTCATCCAAATTGGTGGTGTGCTTGTTTAATGGTGAGTGGTTTTGTTAATGGCATGGAGGCTGGGATAATTAAAAGGATCAATTTTCTGAAGAGGATGTTGTTGTAATTATATATAATTGAACTGTTATCTTTGTCCAGAAATCTCCTAATTTCTTCATGCATTCAGCATTCAAGAGCTTTAACTAAAATTGCTCCATTTACATTGTAAATGGGTAGGAATGGGTTCCTCCCGTAGTTGAAGGGACATTGCTGGCAATGTATCCAGGCTGGTTTTCCAGTGCATACAGCCCAGACACAAGTCAAGTTCGGGACATGAAAATACCAGTCTTAGTTCAAGATTCCCAGTCAAGACTGTCCCTGGTACTAAAATAAAAAAGACAACCCAAACTATTTCATGGAAATAGATTTTGCAGTCTTACCTTTTAAGAATTTATGTGTAACACATAAATGCACATTACACAAAATGTGAAAGGTGTCATGAGTTATATTTAAACAGTAGGTCTCCAATGGCAGAGTAATTGTAAAGCACGCTTTCCTTGAGAGGGGCTGTATTTGAAAGGCGAATTACGAGAAAGCGTTAATTAATGATTTCATCTTTCCAAGCTGCGGTCAGACGGTGCTCGGTGATTACAGACAGGTCTGTGGCCCTACCGTGAAGCTGCTGCTGACTGTAACCCTGAGCACGCACCGAGCAGGGGCGGGACGAGCACCAGCGACTCCTCCCGCGGACCCGCCGGGTCAGGCGCTCTGCGGGGGACGGACACGGGGACAGACACGCGGACGGACACGGGGACGGACACGGGCACGAAGCCGCTCCCGCCGCTCAGCGGGGGCGCCGCCCGCGCCCCAGCCCAATTATGGCCGCGCGCGGGGCTCGCGCGCCGCCGGGCCAATCAGGCTGAGCGCCGCGGCCGC